>NC_053127.1:30918214-31180714 GCF_010015445.1 Perca fluviatilis | reverse complement strand
CCTCTCCTGCAACACGCTGCTCTTTTTATAGACTGAGAACACTTGTGCCTATAAGTTGAGGGCCGACATGCCATGCTTCAGCTTGTCAGATAATATTATGCTCGGACTGAACGACAAACTCTCAAAATGTCACAAAACAGCCACTGGAAAAAAGTAAACTTTTACCATAAAAAATAGAAAATAATAGAAAATAGAAAATAATATCTAAAACAATTCTATGAAGACAAATTTGCCAGACAAAAGTAGTGTTGAAGTCAATATTTGGAAATTGTTCAATATCTTCCATATTATGGTAGTAAATAATTTAATATTTAAAAAAAAATAATAAATAATGTTAAACTGTAATATATGCCAAACAAATCCTGCAATCTTTGTGAAATTAACAAAAATGTGCTTTCTTGAAATACCTTGAAATATAAAATAAAAAAGCAGTTTGGGTATTTAATTGAAATGAATAAGAAAAGCAAGTTTGCACTTTTAATTTATTTTATGTTATTTTGTGAAATGTTTGGATCACTGAAATAAGCCAAACTGAGATAATTTAAAAAAAAAAGAAAAAAAAAAAAAAGGAATAATAAAATAATTGGTAACTAATTGAATTAAACCACACATGTGACTGTCTGGATGTATGAAACACAAAGTAACTCAGACCAGGGCTGAATATGGGTGGTGGGGCTCTAATCCTGGAGCAAAAAACCAGCATATCCACCGAGACAAATCTTGTTTGATGGATCCCTGCTGCTAGATCCAAGCGCAGCAGCCCGGTCTGGGAGGCCCGTCGGATCACAGACGCTCGAGAAGGAAACACACTCAAAATGTATTAGAAACGGGACTCCGCAAATACAATGTTAATTCACAGACAGCACGGTGGAAGCAAATGGCCTTAATCCAACCGAGGCCCGTGCATTCTCTCGGTGGCAGTGAACAATTGTATTAATCCTGTTACAGTATTTATCTACGCACACAAAACCACAAAAAAATATTTGGATGACTCGCACTGAATTTCTATCCATTTTTAACTGCAGCTATTCTGATAAAATGTAGAAATTCTTTCGTGCCATTCTCCTTTTATCCCAAAAGGCAGATAAACACACACAGTTATAGTCCAATTTTATTGTTAAATGTAATTAAATAAAAACGGTAGCACTAACTGCTCTTTACATTTTTATGTACTTCATTATTTGGGTATTGCATAATTTTCTGGCCAGTTTGACAATAAAATGCATACCAAAAAACAAATAAAAATGAATTGTCCTTCTTCCTGCTAAAGGAGTACCGGCGTATGTGTATGAGGATGGATCGGGGGTGCAAAAGAGGGAAGTGAGGGTTAATAAAATAAAAAATTAAAATATTGCAACACTGGCGTCTCGCTGGGATTTAGCATGTCTGTCTGTGAGAAAGTGACAGAGAGAGAGACAGCGCTCAGTGTTCCCAAGTGCTCAAGTGTATCTAATTGTGTGAGTGCAATTATGAGCATCTGCTTTTTGTTATCTCTGGTGTAAGCGTTTGTATGGGAGCGTATACACGCGCGCATGTGTGTGTGTGTGTTGCAGCTGAAAATGTGCTTGGCTCTGTAGTCTGGGGGCAGAGGCTGGTCACTGCCTTATAGCCAGCTCTGGGGCAGTCCAAACACTGGCAGCTATTCATGACTAAGATCAAGTTGATGGGAGATTCTGTCCCTCCTCTGCCCTCCATTTCCATATGAATGTGGAATATGCTAAAGAAAAAAAAACAAGCAAGATCCTTGTCCCAGGGAGCCTCCGCAGGGTGAGAAAACACACACATTCGCAGGGAGGACTCTACATCCTCTCCCATGGCAAATAACAGAAATATTGGCATCATAGGCCCATTTAGATGGAATAATAAAAAAAAGGATAACAAAACTGCGTTCAAACACACAAAACTCTTTCTCTCTATCTCCTCTCCACACACATTTAAACCCAGCCAAGGTCAACACTGCTGTCAGCCGAGCAGCTTAGGAATCCAAATACAATTGCACACACGTATTTAGAAACGCTTTATCATCAGGCACACACACATATACACAAGAGGAGCTCTGTGCAGGCTACATCCCAGCCACTGCATAAAGGCTTGAGCTAGACAAAGGGTTTCTCCTGAAAGACAAACAGCAGGAAAGCACAGAAACGGCAATGAACGTGACGCACAGACGTACGCGTCGAGCAAAAACCCAGAAGCATGAAGCCGTGATGCAATAAAAACAGACTAGAAACGAAACACACAAGAAGAGCACAGATCTGCATACCCTGGACGTCCTGTATCCTCTCACTGCTACCTGGCAGGCCCAGGCTGAAGCTGGGCAGCATCAACACTGCGCCATCACGTGCTTCTGCATGTGTTTGGGACAGAGGTGGGCCTCCTAACACACACACACACACACACACACACACACACACACACACACACACACACACACACACACACACACACACACACACACACACACACACACAATGTCACACGCTCCTATTGTTCCTCTCCATCGTTTGGCCGGAGACAAACCACAGTCCTATAGCTGTTTAAAGGTGGGCTCAAACCCCAAGCAATGGGGCCATCTATTACCAGGACGGACAAGGGGAGGGGAGGGGAGACAGAGACCCCTAAATAGAGGCAAAGCTCAGTGAGCACGCACGCATGCACGCACGCACGCACGCACGGACACACGCATACACACACACAATTACGTCATTTAAAATAGATAGCTGAATCGAGGGGGTCCTTAAGACAAATATACAGAAAATACAAAATACATTCACACATACACACAGCACTCCCAAGCCTAACTACTCCAACACCCACTGACTCCCCCCAACGATAAAAATAAAACGAAAAAAAAAAGAAAAAGTAAATACACAATGCTGCTTTTTATTGTGTTGAGGCCTGAAATAAGAACCCATTAAATCCCATTGTTCACACAGTAAGAGATGCGGTGAAGCACAGGGGACCTTTGATATGATCAGAATGGGACGGAGCCACCTTTTAAAGATATCAGAAATATTGCTGAGATGAGTGCATGCGGAGAACCTGGTAATCAAACTAAGGTAGGATCATTTTAGCAGCTATTACAGCGATTATGTTGCAGAAAACAGAATCATCTTGTGTTTTTATCGTTGCCTTCTGATTATCCAATTCATTTGGTATTGGTCATTGTTGATAATAACTAGCCAGGTCTGGGGGAAAAAAAGGTATTCAAATGAGGAAAAAAAAAAGGTATTAAAATGAAGAAGAAAAAACGTAAACAGGCCGTTCATTTTTGTTCAATTAGAGAAAAAAAGACCAATTCATTTTATGTTGATGTAGGGTCTTTTTTCTCTTGTTCGTGGCTAAAGAGGAAATAGGACCTTAAATCTGACTTCACGTTTTTATGTATCTCAGGCTTTTACGGCAATAATAAAAGCTTGAACATTTTAGAATCTGTTTATTTGTTTGTATCCGGTGTGGATAAGTTTGAGTCATGATAATGGGAATAAAACAGTTACAAAACAAATGTGTTTCAGTCCATACTTATTACCAGTAGTGTGTGTGTGTGTGTGTGTGTGTGTGTGTGTGTGTGTGTGTGTGTGTGTGTGTGTGTGTGTGTGTGTGTGTGTGTAAAGTGCCTATTTGTGCAGGCTTTGTAAAACAAATAACCCCAATGTGTTTTACTGATGTCGGGAGCAGCATGCACTGCTGGCTGGCCCGCAGCGCAGGAATCCCAAACAAACTGGAACCCAAACTCGTTCCACGTAGCAGAGAAAGCCAAACAGCCCACTTGTTTTCCAACAACATCGCAGAGTAATTTAATTAAAACCACGCCATGTGCAAGTAAGTGCATTAAGGTAAGTTCAGCGGGTGAGATTGAGTCCCCGGCACAGTGAGGATTGTCAGCGGTTCCTCTTCCCCGACACGGGGCTCCATTTTTCACAACTCCTTGGGTCTGAAGCGCGGTGAATCGTACTGCTCGGAGAGATCTGTCGCTGCTAATCGCTGCGGTACAGCCAGATGTGGACGGACATGCTTTTGTTTAGAAGGAGCCAGTCAGGCAGCAGGGATTTTGCCTCCCCTGGTCTCCCCTTGTGAGACACAGGTGACATTTGTTAGGACCAGTCGCTGTGAGACATTTTGGGCATTTTAGGCCTTTATTATTATTATAGGACAGATGAAGACATGAAAGGGGAGAGAGAAGGGGGGATGACATGTGGCAAAGGGCCGCAGGTCGGAGTCCAACCCAAAATCCAAAGTTTGACTTTGCCGTTGGAGTTTGTTCATTCATTTGCACGGTGATATCTTAATGTGAAAAACGTCCGCTGTATGATAGAGTTTAAAAAATAACTAAATAGACCGCACTCTAAGAAATAAATCCCTAAAACAACAGAAAAACCTCTGCCAGCTCATTACCGGGACTTTGTCCCGTAATTCAGAACAGACCTTTTGTGTGTAGCTGCACTAACAAAACTAAACATTTTCTGTTAGTTCGGTTATTTTTCTCGCAGACAAAGCTGCTCAGTTAGTAACACTTCTGAAATGAAATCTGTTCTTAAATGTTTTTGTAGCTTTTGGCGCTTGTTTCAATGCTTTTTTTCCTTCTTTTTTTACGCTTTGACACTATGATGCTTTTTTAAACGCTTCAAACTCTTCTTTTTGGCGCTTTTGACTCCTGCTAGTCCACGTGCTGGTTGATAATTCACGGTAACGGTGTTGTGACTAGCTACGTTAATAAGTACGTTAGTTGTCGGAGCACAAATAAATGTCCCATAATGCAATTCGAAATATAAATAAAACAGAAAAACAACTGTGAATCAAGTTTTACGCACAATCTCTGTTAAAATATATACAGTCAAACAACTGGTAATGCATGGATATTTCTTAGAGTGTGGTGCTTTCTGTGATATTACAGCAGGGATTTATTTCCCACGTGCAGACACCAGTCCGGTCTGGTTAGCATCAGCCCAGCGCCAGCCACCTGTGCACAGGCCCTCCCGTATTTACGTTGTGATAATCACAAAGGGAGATCTCTACCCGATTGTATTAACAGTGAGCGCTCTTTGTAGATAAGACATATAGTCTTATCTACAAAGAGCGCTCACTCCCGTCCGGTTATAAAAAAAAAAAAAAGTTACAAGAGACTCAAACTGATTAAAAAAAAACATGGAATGTTAGTACAAGATTTGAAATCGTCATGTCAAAACAGAATCAAAGACATAAACCAAAAACTCACACACAAAAAAACGACTGGATTTTTGTGGCAGCAGGGACAGAAAAAGGAGACTTGATTTGATCCTCGTTTTTTTGGACAGTGTCCTACTGGGCTGCTGTGGTCTGGACTGAGTCATAGTGTGCGACCCTCTCCAGCAGCACGCCGGCCTCTGCCAGCTACACAAACAGTGAGAGGGAACATGACATCACCGCTCTATCATCCACTAGATACACTCAGGGCTCCGGGTTCAGCCGGTTCGAACGCTCCATGCAGATTGGAGGCTAACGTTAACTCACTGAAGCAAGGATCCCTCGCTTCAGTGCGGGTTGACCAATAATGGCAGGGTTCTCATCCCCCTGGTCAAAGTGTCCTTGAGCAAGACACTGAACCAAGAGTTGCTCACGATGGGCCGGCCTCGCATGTCAAAACTGATTATAGTGTGATTTTTGCGAGGATCTGTATCAAACGGAGATCTTTTCTTTAGTCTGTAGGATAGGATTTGTAGGCCGGGACGTCTCTGCAGCACCATAATACTTCATTCAGAATGGTTTGACACATATTTTATCTTTAACAAATATTTTGGATATTGCACTAGTCCATATTGCGATTTTGATCCAATTTCCATCAATTGAGCAGCCCTAATTTCTTTGGAGGTTTGTTTTGTCAATGTTGGTGGATAACCCAGACACTTCATGCATTGTAGAGGTGTGTGTGTGTGTGTATGAATGAGAGGCAAAAAGTCCATTCAGGTAGAAGAGTGTTATGTAAATGCAGTCTAGAGCTTAGTTGCCAACTATAAAATCAATCGCCAGCTATTTTGATAATTGGATTCGAGTCATTTTTTTTTTATGAGAAAAGTAACAATTCTCTGATTCCCGCTTGTTAAAAGTGAATACTGTTCTAGTGTCTTCTCTCGTCTGTGACAGTAAACTGAATATCTTTGAGTTGTGGAAAAAACTCAAAAGACATTTGAGGGATGGGCTTTGGGAAACACTGATCCACATTTTTCACAATTTTCCGACATTTTATAGACCAAACAACTGATCAATGAATCAAGAAAGTTATCGACAGATTCATTGACAGTGAAAATAATCGTGAGTTGCAGCCCTAATACAGTCCATTCATCATGATCCTTCGATTTACAACCACGTTTTTTTTAAACTCCGGATGCGGGCCTGCTTAGCAGACGTTGGAAGTCATTACAAAGGGATTGTGTTACAGTTTGGTCTGAAGCGGATTTTTTTTCTTCCGACACTAAACTGGTGACAGTTTGACCGTGTTGGACGTGGATGTAACAGGGAATGGAGTCTCTGTGGGCCAGAAGCCTCTGCAGGCATGTGGAGGATGTTCCTTCCTGACCTGTAATAAGTACGACCAAGCTCAGCAGGAGTAAACAGAGACACAAATCTCTCTCTCTCTCTCTCTCTCTCTCTCTCTCTCTCTCTCTCTCTGTGGTCCAGGCAGGAGATTCCCAACAATCACCGCGTCTGCATTCAAACAGATTTCATTACACCTTCGCGACATCCCACCCTTCAACAGCTAACATGCGGAAGTGATTGAGGATTTCCGAACAAGTTTTATTTATTTTTTAACGGGTCTGAAAATGCGGTGTCATTATCACGACATAAAACTGTCATGACCCTGTAGTGCATTTTTTCAATTTACCTAGAAGATGAAAAACAGCCGTTTCTGACAGGAAAAATACAACCTTGTCTAACTGAAGGAGAGTGAAGGCCGGTGGAAGGAGGAGAAGGAACAAGAGGAGGAGGAAAAAACAAAACAAAAAAAACAGTAGTCCACTATGTGGCTCGCAATCTATTCATTGCTCCCGTTTAATTTCTTTTGGGTGCATAATCCTTTCAGTTTCAATAGCAAATTTAACAGTCCCCAAGGCCTAAGCACCAGACTGGTCAATACAAAACCAGACAAGTAATTACTGAGCGCACCGCGATCTCCTCTACCCCTCCTCCCTCTCTCTCTCCAGCAGCTGTGGGGTTCATGTACACAAGAGCAGCAGTCAGGCAGTATTAGGTTTCCACTTCCCAGATCTCCCTTAAAAGCCTGTCCCATAATGGCCCTTCAGTCACACAAACACGCATAGGGTTTCAGGCCAAAAAAATAAATAAATAAAAATAAGCACACAAAGTATGGACAACCACATGTGAATATAGACACTCACTTGAGCCATTTTGAAGATTCCTAAAATAGAGTTCTGCGGTCTACGGTTGTTGCTCTAGGGCCGCACGATATGAGGAAACTATGCGACACCGCTGAATATGGCCATAACGATATTACGTGCGATAAATAAACAGATATTAAAGTGCACTCAGTTCTGCCTTTCTGCTGCTTTCGGTATTCGGCTAAAATACAACAAACTGCTTGTTGAATTCAAAACAAATTTTTTTATTGAACAGACTGAACACTGAATTGAACGTAAAAGGCAGCGCTAAGAAAAAGAACGACAGTTTGCAGTTTTCTACGGATTTTTTCTTTCAACTAACACAAAAAAGTGTCTTTCGCGATATGTCGCAGCCTTTTTTTTCCACGGAGAGATTTTTCTACATTTGATCCTAAAAAAGGTTAATTGCTTTGATTATATATTGTGTCCTAGTGGCTGAACAACCCTAAAGTAAATTGCATGTTTACTGAGAGACAGCAGAACAAATGTTCATAATGTCTCGCAGTTAAGCAGTAGCTCTAAGAGCGTGTAATTACCGTGTAATTGACGCCTTGTTTTCAAGTAGTAAATTAGAGCACAACTTGACAGGCTGATTAGCTAATAAAAAATGCTAAAAGCTGACCTGGCTACAGGCGAGCACTGAAGTGGTTAGGAGAGCTGAAACAAGTGGTTAATTGATCCATTAGTTGATTGACAGAAAATGAATCGCCAACTATTTTGATAATCAATTCATCATTGAAGTCGCTTTTTTTCCCCCCATCTGAACTAAGCAACTCTGAGAGAGGAGAGATAGCGCGGTTGTATTGTGGCTAATTTAAACAGTAGTGGGTGCATATGGTGTGGGAACCCTCGGCTGACCCTATGACATATGGTGCTGCTGGTGTTTTTAGTGTAGATGAGAAAGAACTTATCCTCCACTTCCCATGAGTAAATACCCGGGCTGTGACAATGATAACATGGTCATGATAGCATGCTCGGTGCTAACCCGGCCCCCATGTTGTGTCGTGTTGTGACTGCTATCCTATGCTTTACAGCCTGGCGTCTATAAACAGAAGCCCTCTTCTGGCTTTGATCATGGCCCGAGATACATAGCAACTCAGCGCAGCCCCTAATTTGCTGATGGGTTTAAAATAAAAAAAAAGTCCCTCAGTTAAGATCACTTCCCTAGATAATGGGAAGAGTTGCCCCCCCCCTGTGACTTGAGTGGAGAGTCCTTTGTCTCATTCCTAATGTTTGCCTTAGCCCATTGTGTCTGCATTATCCAGCACCGCCACCCCTCCTCGCAGCAACGGCTTTGACGCGACGACCCCGCTGCACCGCACCAGACTGCCCCCCAAAGAGGAAATACTAAATGCACTGGAAGCCATTTCCCAGTGTGCGCCTGAGCTCTGTATGGGCTCCCCTACCCCCTTCGCTGGCAAACAAGGAGGACGAGCTCCTGTCAGCTCAAAGACAAGCAGACAAATTGCTGATGATCTCTTGACCTGAGAAACAGGCAACTGTCCAAAATAAAAGCCTCTCAATTTGATGGAACACAAAATAAGATAATAACCGATGTGCAATAATGTATGTAAATTGGATGCACCAAAGCACAAACAAAGATCAACACTTTTTCAAATCATGTGTGTAAATAGCATTAGCAAGTTTAATGTTAGCACCCTTTCACTCGTCATAGGGACACTTTAATGGCAGAGAAAAAGTTGGCTGAAAGATGGTGGGGAACGGGATACAAAATAAACGACCGCTTGCTTTCTTTCTTTCTTTTGTCCTTCCTTTCTTTCTCTCTGCTTTGTGTCAGTGCGGACAGCTGGATAAGAAATGGATCACTGGTAAAGGGACACACAGTCTCCATCATAGACATGACATCACCCCCTTTATAACCAACCCATTGGGGGCCATTTGTGCTAGAATTCAATGCTGTGTATGTCGGTGTTTGTGTGTGTGTGTGTGTGTGTGTGTGTGTGTGTGTGTGTGTGTGTGCATGCATGCAAGCTGTAACTTCATTGTCTTTGCAATATCTTTTTTGATGTCACTTCAAATACGTTCACAGTTCAAAGACCAACATGTTGTTGTACTCTTCGCATTCATATGGCAATGCTAGGTTAAATTTAAAATGTAGCCATGGGTATTCATTTATTACAGAAAACACTAAACATCTGTGTTACTTTCCACTGAGAAGGCCCAGGACTTGGCTCAAGTCATTAATAATTCAAAAAAGAATCTGAGTTATGATGCATATCATCTGTCAACATTATCTTAGTGTTGAATGGCATCTTGCATCCAGCTGTCCTCGATACCATTAATCAAAGTAAGTTATGCTAATGACCCATAATGTCATCATCACTGTCTTTCATGAAGTTTAAGTTGTTTCCATGGAATACCTTAAAACAGGAGAGTCCTAATAATTAAAACTAAAAATATATATATTTATTCATCTATTTATTTATTTATTTATTAATACAAAACTATTTATGAATCAGTATCTATTTACAAGAATGTAAAGGTGTGTGGATTATATTATATTAACTCATAACTGCGGCGAGCAGCGTCCTCCTGCCTGAAGAGAAGAGCCGGTCACTGCAATTACTCTGAGCAGCATGCATGGGAATGAATTACAATATACATATATTTGAATAAATGAAAACTACTTGAACTAAATTTGTTGCTAGTCGCTTTTTAGAAATAAAGTCGCTAAGAGGGTCTGGAAAGTTGCTAGATCTAGCGAGAAGGTCGCCAAGTTGCCAACACTGCGTGTGTTGCGGTGACAGTAGTCGGTTTCTGTCTGTGCCGCTGTTCGCGCGACCTGAACCATTGTGCGGTGCATGCGTGAAAAATTTGACCGCCACAGTTTGGCTATATGTGAGACTGATCGGCCAGTCACCAGTCATGGCTTAGAAAGCTGATAATCGTCCGATTCTAGTCACCGACCGATCGACTGGTGCATCTCTAGTAAAAAAAAAAATATGTCTTATGAATATCACTTGATGTCTGAATTCAAACTACGGCAGCTCAATTCTGGTGCCACATTAACTGAGTGATTTACACAGAGGCTGCATGTCCATTAGATGGACTGAGAATCCTCTTAGTACAGAAGCTTCCATCCTGGTGGAGTGAGCCACTGCTCAGGACTGGAGGGCATTGACAAAAGGAAGCTTGTAAAAGTGTTAACAAGTCGATGGAAGAGACTCAGAGAAGTTCCTTACCAGCATAGCACAATGAAGAAGTCATAGTAGAAATGAGGAACGCATCCCAGAGTTTGGTACATGCTAGAAGACCAGAGAGATCTCACAGGGCGAGCAAAACTATTTCTTTCACAGTAACGATCTGAGCCTGCAATAGCACGACATGTTACTACGACACTTGTGCTTCTCCTTTACCATGCAAACTTGGGCTGGAGCTCCTGCTTAAGCACAATCACATGGACGGTCATGTTGAGAATACTCAGCTTTGCGCGTGCTTGACACAACAACCTGAAAAGGTTTTTCCACAGCCGTTTTCACATATTTACTCCCACATCCGAGGAATTAGGTCCTGATACTCCAGAGTTTCCCTTTCACACAACAAGAGATGGTCCACGTCAGATGCGTTCTCACTTAGTGGAAATACTCTGTCTCTGTTTGGTTTAAACGGCGCTAGGTAGAGCGTGCACGAGAAGAGACATGACGCTGATTACACTGTGTCACGGGGCCGTTGGTAATTTGGTCACAAACAACCGTGTCTCTTGTCATTCCTTAAATTTCGGGAACGGATTTTCGGGTGACGATTTCACGAAGTTCCCGAATCTCGTCGTCTCTCCATGTTTGTTTTCTTCCGGTTTTGCATGAGCCGATAAAAACGTAATCAACGTAATCACCCGAAAATTCGTTCCCGAAATTTAAGGAATGGGAAGAGACACGGTTGTTTGTGACCAAATTGCCAACGGCCCCGTGACACAGTGTAATCAGAGTCATGCACGCTCTATCTAGAGCCGTTTAAACCAAACAGAGAAAGAATATTTCCACTAAGTGAGAACGCATCTGACGCTTGCTGTAAATTCTCTCACTTTGGGCTCAATCGGACATTACGTGGACTTCGTACTAGGGAGCTGGCAGGGTAAAGCCCAACTGATTCGGACATTTGCGTTTGGTAAAGCCAGGTAACGTCTTGGTAATTACAGGTTTGCACTGAGTAATGATAGTGCCAGTCAAATCTGTTCAAGCACTAAAAAGAGACAAGGGTGCTGGGACATGATGTCGTCAAGCCAGGCTCCTGTTGCCTTGGCCTCCAGGGTTATGAACTCCTTGGACTGCATGAACAGCTGCATTGTTGGAGCAGTTTTTCCCCTAACTGTTCACATCATATTCCTTCCTGGAACAGCATGGATTCACAGTCACACACTGTGTGCCCACATTAGTCAGCAAAACTTCACAAGAGGCTTCGTCCAGGCTCAAGAGTGTAACTTGTGTCTGCCATTGGTCTACTGTCTGTGAGGTAGATAGAATTCAGTAGTGGGTCTGAAGGTCTGAGGTTTGTTAATTTTAAATATTTCTTTTTCAAGAGGTAAGAAATTGGATTTTCTGCCTAAATACTTCTGTGTGCGACAGAAAGGGTTGTGGACAGAACTGGAGAATGAGTTGTCACTCATTGTGTTTACCTGCTCTTTAGTAATTCAATCACTACCCGAGTAAGGCAATACTGAGATTATTGGGACTGTCATACAAACATCTTAACAACGTTATCTTACTCGCATTAAGGTCGTAATCGGAGTACGCACAACTCGATTTACAGAGATGGATTACTCTTCTACGTTGAAAATGACTCTCGGCATGCACCATGTAGCCTGGTTTCTTTCAGTGTGCTGGTTTGGCACACGCACCTAAAAGGTTACAGAATGAACCAATAGCAAAGCAGTGCCTTGACAAAAGAGCCACCAGGCGTGGAAAAAAATAAGTGCTTTTTGGGGCAACAGCAAATGGATTTCAAGTGCCACTGCCGATAACAGATTTTGTGTTGAGGTGATGAAATGTAAATAGATTAAGAACAAAAGTGCTTCAATTTTACTTTTACATTTTATATTTGTTTCCCTGTAGTTTCTTAAGGTCCTTATGGCTATCCAACAACTCATGTGGAGTAGGGATTTGCACTATTAACATGCTCTCTCCAGGACTAAACATTTTCTTTGGAAGGAATGCTAAAAGGTAAATCATGCATTTCTTCTCGTGGTTGAGTGGCAGAAAAGGAAACCACCTCCTATTTCCTGAAGAAGTCAGATCCTGCCTGCTTTCAGAGTTTCTGTTTTCATCCTGAATGGCACCTCTGTCATTCACATGGCAGCAGCAGGCTAACAACTAATAAATCACTGCTACTAAGTGAGCTTTTCCTTTCACTGCTTGTAAACAGCAACCAGGCTAATTTATAACCAGAGGAGGCACGAGGGAGAAGCTAAAATTGGCTGTGGAGGTCAGACAGGTTATTTTGCGACACATCTTCATCTGGCATAAAGGAGAACAAACAACTAAGATCATGTATAGACGTACAACAGATGAGCATTATTAAAAAAAATAAAAAATAAATGAAATATCTTGCAGATTAAAAAAATCCAGCATGAACTGTACCATACCAACTGACTTCATAGTGACACACAAAACACTGCAGTCTTTTTTTTAAGCACCTGTACTCCTATGAATTCAGAAACGTTTTAACTCACCTAAAATGACTTCATAATTTAATGATTGTGACAGATAAACAACATAGCCAACAGAAAATTCTGGTGTCGAAAAAACTTACAAAATTACTTGACACAAAAATCTCGACAAACCTCAGATTGTGCCTTGATGGACGATTAAAGTATTTTGAATGTAAAAACTGTTCAACTGCCTTCCCCTGAACATCAAGGCACAGAAGGCCTTGGGATAGCAGACAACACAGATGTGTTCCTGAGTTCATTTTGGGATTTTTAGATTTGTTTCTTTGGAAACTTTGGATCAACAAGAAAGTAATCCACACATGTATCTTCTATTTACCAGTGCTGAGCAGGCAATTCATGCTTGTACATTTTGTCATGTTACAGAGCTGAAGCAGTAGCCACCTCAACTTTTTGACAGTAACTTGGGTCTACATTGTGCAGGTATGCAGTGTGCTGCATTATTAGATTGTGACCCACATTCCCAAAATAGAGAACCAGATTCTGCAGCAGGTTGTGTGTAATTATGAAGGAGTGGTACTGGCTGAAATTCAGAAAAGCTTCCAAGCATGCTTAGTCAGATAAAAAGACATTATGCTGCACAGAGAGCAGGCTAACAATACATTCATACAGGCACAACTAAATCCAGCAATTCTTGCTTAAAATACCACTTTTCACAGGAGAGATGAGTCCATTAATGCCGGTCGAGACACGTCATTCCCATGTTACTAAGATGTCTAATGAAGGAAGGGAGCGAGGGAGGCACAGAGTGAGTCAGTCGGAGAGACGGGTTCGGATTTTCTTCAAAGAGACGGGGGAGTGGGGTCAAAACCCCAAACTGCCAACGAACCATCAAGGTGAGACACATAAATCACAGCACTCAAGTTCAATAGCTTCCTAAAAAGGAGTTCACTCACTCACTCACTTACTCAACTCAGTTCATTTTCACAGACTCGCACACATTCTCACTCGCGTTCTTTTAGTTTGCAAATACATGAAAAGGAAATAGAAGAAAGAAGACTATTCATAGTTTCTCAGAGTGAGTACTGCTAACTTGTAAAGAACGTAGGCAACATTATTAATTATATATTATTTATTTTCTGATTAAATTAAATTCATGGGGAATGTTACTTGCAATAATTCCTCATCACTATCATTACTGTAAAATATACTATACGTATTTAAACAGAAACAAGCGTGTAGCTTTAACGGCTGTATGCAAGTCCAGTGCTCAAGAGGGATCCCTTACATTTATCACATAATGGAGCCATTCAGTCGGCCTGCAGTAATGCATTAGTTTGCACTGTCAGCAACATCTACCATGACCTGTTTCTATGGAGATGAACCGACTGCTAATAATCTGTAACAAGCCACCTTTCAGCAATGCTATTCACAAAATCTGGATTCATGAAGTAATGCATCCTGGGCTGATTAAATCTGAAACATGGCTCAGTCTTCAAGAAATACTGTGAACTTGGAATCCTAAGTTTCGGTCTGATTGCTTTTATGCTTCTATGGTATCATTTTTATGAAATAAAAAAAAATATATATATATATATCCTATACATATAAATATATATAATGAGACAATAAAAGTGTATAACAGCTGTCAGATGGTAAGGGTGTGTTAAAACTCTGATGCTCAATGTCTTAGAACCGCACTCAACCGAGACTTAAAAATTCCAAGCTTATGAAAAAGTGAAAGCACCGAGCAACTGTTTAAATTCATCCGCTAAATAAAGCTCCTACAAGCCAGCTAAAACATGCAGTAGTTTCCAGGTTTTGAGGCAGGCACATGTTCCGCAGTGACAATGTCATACTTTAAAAAAAAAAAAGTTTTCAGAGCCATTGTGCTGCCTGGGCCAAGTGCCATTCTCCTTGACCCCTCCGAATTCCCTTCCCCCAGTCGGCCTCCACTCCACCTCCCTTCTCACTCCACCTTGACCCTCAAAACTTGGTGCAAATGTGAAGGCACAAAGCCCCCCCGTATCACCAGGGCTGGAAAACTCATTGCAACAACGAAACACGAACGCATTGAAGGGAAGAAGAATTTGTCTTCATTTTGATGCTCGAAAAACAGAATTGCGAGTCCAACAATAAAACTCAAAATAGGTAACTGCTGGCAACAAATGAATGAAAAGTAATGCGGAGTCAAACACAGTGAGAATCCAGGCATATGGAGATTCCTGGTACAGAACAGAACTTCCAAAAAGTGCTAAGAGTGAGAAAGAGAGGGGAGCACTTACCACATAGATCCCGACATCCGAGCCCAAGAATGACAGATTCCTCTCTCGTCTATCTCTGATCCACTTCCAATTTTCCCCCACCCCTCCGGGAGGCAGAAAGCCGAGAAAGAGTGCGACAGAGGGAGAGTCAAACACACAGGGGAGAGAGAGAGAGAGAGAGAGAGAGAGAGAGAGAGAGAGAGAGAGAGAGAGGGATTAGTCCTGGTGTGGAGATGGAGGGGACCGTTGCAGCTGTGCACCCCCGTCAGTATCTCCTCAAATCCAATCCTCTCCTCCATGTGTGTCCGCAGCACCGCGGAAAAAAAGGCAACGGAAACAAAGTGATCCTGTTACACACAGCCCGGAGAAAGGGAGAGAGAGAAACAGGGAGAGGGCGAGGGAGAAGGCGAGAGACACATAGGAGAGGGAACAGCAGGGAAAGAAAACAAGTGAGCTAGTTGGAAGGCCGAGGCAGCTGGAGAATAGCAGGTTCAAGTTTTCAGCGTTCCCCTTACAGTGTCGTACAAGTGGGAGGGAACAGGCGGGAGCTTCAAGGAAATCGTGCATAATACCTTCCAGCTTCTTTCTACCCCCACTTCTAACTCTCTCTTCTCTCTCTCTCTCTCTCTCTCTCTCTCTCTCACTCCTCTCGGTCTCTCTTTCTCTCTCTTGTAATATGCCTGACTGCAACAACCCCCTCCTCCGGGCGCTGGAATGCAAGGCAAGAGTTTCAAGAGGCCCAGTTAGACAACCCTCAGAGTCAGTGCACCTTGACCCCCGGGTCAGACGCAGTGTGTGTGAGTGTGTGTGTGTGTGTGTGTGTGTGTGTGTGTGTGTGTGTGTGTGTGTATGTGTGTGTGTGTGTGTGTATGTGTGTGTGGCAGGGAACTTTAGTTGTGTCTGTGTGTACTTAAATTTGTGGGGCCCGCTTTTCCTCACGAGATTCAAACACTGCATGCAAGATGCTATGAAAAGACACATTCTAATGGGGTTTAGGTTAGCGGCAGTACAACCAACACAAGTGGACTTGGTTTTGTGTGGACGCTCTGCTCAAACAAGTTTTTGAATCCCTCCAATCAGGCAGGTTTGCGTCATTTGAATCGGAGGAGCTGGTACCGTCTGCCAGCCAAGGCCCAGTATTGTGGCTGTTCTGCATGTAAAAACCTATTCTTCAAATTCATTCAAGTGTCCCAGCTAATACGGGTCTCTCTCTCTCTCTCTCTCTCTCTCTCTCTCTCATCAGGACATACCTTTTCAGCAAAGTAGGACATGTTCACTAACAGTTAGAAAACATTACATTCAGACACACGGACCGTTTTTCTCTCACCAATATCTGAAATACAGATTTAATTGAATGATGGATGAATGAATAATTGAATCTTTACAAACTTAAAATGTAACAGTGTACAGACATTTTAACAGTACTGAAATACAAAAACGGCACCTCACATACACTCCAACTGCTCAATAATATGACTGTAAAAAGCAAAGCAAAGCAAAAGAGGTCACTTACCACAGTTCCGCCTGAGCTACCACTGCAGCCAGGACAGCAAGATCCTGTTAAATGAATAATACACATGAAGCATCCACTTTCAGGACCCAGCTGGACTTATATCATGAAGTGAGCTATAACGAGGTTATGGGCCACATACAAGGAGAAACCTCGCCCACACTCAAATGCTTACATAACACCCAGGCTCTATAGATTTGCATTTTTTATTAAGCTTGCATAACACAGTGAGTAAGATGTTGTTCCAGTGATGGAAGATAGAAAAATAACGGTTTAAAAAAGGTCTTTTAAGTATTAAAAACATACAAAACGCAATCTCATGAATTGGATTAATGCCTTGTCTTTTGTAATTTAATCAGTGGTGGAGGAAGTACTGAATCTCAGTACTTAAGTAAAAGTACAAATAACCAGAGACATATTTACTTTAGTAAAAGTACCACAATGACAACCCTACTTAAGTAAAAAGTACCTGATTTTAAATGTACTTTAAGTATTAAAAGTAAAAGTACTTGCATAACGATTATTCTCTTAATGTCTATATTCTAACAATTAAAAGAAAAACAGTATGGGCTTTGGCATTTTAATGAAGTTAGTTTTAGGTTAATGTAACCAGTTTACATTCTGATTTACAATTCTGGTTATCTATCAGGGTAATCTGCATGAAGCTCGACTTTGCATTATTTCCCACGGGACAGTGAATGCTGCACACCTTTATTTAGCGAGAACACACAGGCTTGGACAACAAGTACGTGTTGGCTTCACAGCTGAGGAGGACTGGGAGTGTTTTTAAGATAAATATACGGGTTGTATATTTAACCCTGTGTGAACGGATGCTTCACGTATGATATGACCAAGCAGAGTATCAGGAGCAGCAGCAGTGACAGGAGCAGCGGTAGTAGCGGGAGCGTGCGCGCCTGGCCAATAAACGCTATTGAAGGGCGGGTCTTGGCGTGGCCATAGTGGGATTCGTAATATCGCAAGCAGCACCGGGAGCTGGACAGCCGCGGTCAGGAAGGCGTTTTGGCAAGGTGAAAAACTGATCAGAAAATATAACGAAAATGTAACGCAACGTTGTAGAAATGTAGTGGAATAGAAAGTATAGAAGTGTAAAATGTAACGAAGTAAAAGTCAAAAGTATGCACTCTTGATTGTACTTAAGTACAGATATGTGAAAAATGTACTTAAGTACAGTAATGAAGTATTTGTACTTTGTTACATTCCACCACTGAATTTAATATGTACTAAGGCTTAGTCCTTACCGCAGCGGCCCGAGGTTCAATTCCCGTTCGTGCATGTCATCCCCTATCTCCCCGCTTTTTTGCCTAAGTTGTTCTATCCATTAAAAAGGCCAAAAAGCCCCCAAAAAAACTAATATATTTGCGTCACTGTTTCTAAAGTCAAAAGAAATGCCTGCCTTTTTCATTTGAACGTCCATTCTTATCAAACCATTGCCGTCTAACAGTAGTTCATGGAATGCAGATTAATTGGGATATTTCGGATTGCCTGTCCAATTTTTTTAATCTAGCTATTAAGAATTCGAAACCCTGTCGCTACACACAGCTGGCACAAGCAAAGACTGGAATGCACAGGGTGCCACCTTGGGCCTCATTCTGTCCTGAATTAAGCTGCTTCCTCTGGGTTATTTTATTCAGTCAGAAGGCATGTGTTTTTGCAGTATTCTTCTGCTGACAGCCACATCTATTTACCTATAACCCAAAGTGACAGCCATGAACCATGGCCACTGAATGAATGGTCAGATTCTCATACCTATATTAAAGAAAAAGAAAGCTCTCCATTCTTTACTGGCAAAAAGCTCTGATCGGAATGTTCGCTACTGATGGAAACTCCTTTGGAAATATGTTTGCTTGTTACAGCGCAACTTTTCTTATTAGAAATCTAATGAAAAAAAACACCTTCAGCATTCCTGATTCTTCAGCATGTAAACATTTCACAACTTGTGCAAATCCTCTGTCCCGCTTGAAAAAACTAAAATGCTGTGGCCACTGTCTACAACAGTACAGTTCATGTTATTTCTTTTATCATCACTATATTATATTAATATTCAAAAGGTATATTTCACTGTAACTACATTGCCAGGAAGGTTTATCTCCTGTCAGCTATAGGCCGGTTTCACAGCCGAAAGTTTGACCTGTCACAGCAGGACAGCTCAGCCGTGATTAACAACATTAATGATGGCTACATTCCATTTAGGCTAGCTGTTCCTTAGATCTAAATAAAATAATAATTACAGACATAGTGGTATCAGTGTGTATGTCAGACAGCCGATAAGTAACAGCTGACCATAATAAAGAAATTGATGCACAGAAATGCCAAACTAGGTTTGAGGTCATTTAGAAGTGTCTCCATTACATAGTTTGTCCACCAGAGAGCACTTTCTTTTGTTTACCGTAAAAATGACTCACTCAGTATATCATGGTAGATCTTGTCTCTATATTTTCACAGTTCAGTGAAAAAATGCATCTAAGGGATCTGTATCAATGTTGTTGTTTATGATATGTATCATGCGAAAAAAAATAATGTTTTTTTATGTTTTTTAACTCCCAAATATGGTTATCAGCATTGGCCTCAAAACCCCTAAGTCTCTGTCAGGCTATACGTAGATCACAGCTCTGCCCTGTACTACAGAGGGATGGGAGTGGCTCCTTTCTATTCAAGTGTCCCAGTAAGCCATGCCAGTGTGACAGTGAGCCAGCATGCACAATACCTGGACCATGAAACTGTAGCAGCTAAATGGAACTCAGCCATCATTCATTTCATTACCCACAGCGGTGCTCTTCTCACTGTGACTTGTCAAAATGTCTTCTGTGAAAATGATGCATATTTTCTATTTTAGGAGACTGGATAGAATGGGAACATCATTAATGTTCAACAGTCAACATCTCTGCTGCAAAAACGATTAACTGATATCAGCAAGGAGAAATTTGGTCTCATTAATATGTTTGTTTTGAATTGTAAAATGGTTTCTAATTTATAAAGTCTTATTTGTCACAAACTCAATAGGCTGAGTTTAACGTAGTCTAATATTAATAGATTAGAAATTTGGAATAATTTAAAATGAATGTTTTCCACATATTGATATAATAACACAATCTAGCCTACATTTTTGTAACTCTATCAAGTATTTGTCATCACCCCTATGTTGTTGTTCTCTTTCCTATTCTTGTTCTTTTAACACTGCATGCAGCCTAGATGCATCTCAAGCCTGCTGCTGCCCCCCACAGGTAACAGACAGACATACCTCTCTGTACTTGTCAGTGGAAGTCAGGTAGTGAACATTCAAAGCATTTGACATTCAGTGCATGTACAGTATTTTTACACGTTATGAAAACAGCAATACATAGCTTTAGTCCTGTTTACACCCTTGTAAAGTATTTGTGTTTGAGGGAATGATAAGACATTATCTTACATTAGCAGAATTTGCAAGAAATTTAAGATATGCTGCATGCATGCTTGACGTCTCACTGTTTTTCATCTAACTGATGATTTAGCACATTAGAAGATAAATTCGGTGTTCATTTTCAAGAGAAAGGAAGATTTGTATCTGCCTGCATGCCCCCAAAACACTTGCAGTGGCTGAAGGGAACGGGTTGATGAGGCATCTGGGTGAACCTGGTGGTCGACCATCAGGGGACGGATGAGGAGGAAATGGCCCACCAAGTCACCACTACATATGCTCAACGGCTACGGCAGCAGAACAGGAGGCCGTCCATGGAGGGCTGTTACAGGTGGGGTTGCCAAGGACATTTGGGCTGTCCTGCATACCGTGTTTTTGTGCTTTGAAGCTTCGGTACTAATCAACAGCAAATATTCAAAGCGTCTGTGGTGGCCATGGAGGGGGGGGACTGATCAGGACTCAGGGCATGTTCAGACCAACAAAAGCGATAAACGCAGAGTTGTGTGGCGGTAGGACTGTCACTTAAATGGCTCATTTATGTGACGTCCGGTTTGTTGATTAACCCCCCCAATGTAACACACGTAGACTTTATATTTCACAGCAACCGTTTTCCGTCAGATCGTTTATAGAGTTCGACATTTCCGTCCGCACCTAAAGGCAGCTTCATTTCACAGAGAAAGAGAGAAAGGAAAGAGACGGAGGCACTGTACTTTGTTGTTGCAGGAAACATTCAGCTGCTACACAAACTCCCGGGTAGTTCGTTGCTTGTCTTTACCTTTTTACCCTCATAGTGTTTTCAATCTTTCTTGTGGCAGTGATAGAGGCAGTGATGTTTCCTGTTTCCTGTATGGGACTCTCACACCGCCTCAAAGCACACTGACACATCTTATTGCTGGTTACATTGGGTTGCGTTTCTCCAAAAATGATGTTGACCTCAACTTTATTACAGTATTAAAGGAAAAACATAACAAAAAGCAAATATTCAAATCTCCAAATAAAAAAAAATCTAATACCTACCCAACAAACAAATATCCGAATAGTCGAATATTTGGATCCAGCCCTCAAGTACATGTCACCCACTATTAACCAACACCAACACCACGTTGTCAATCAACCCAGCCACAGTTAAACTAGGGCATGGTGGCACAATGGGGGAACTGCCTCCCTTAACACCCTAAAGTGACAGAATTTTATGGCGCGCACCTCGCGCCCGGAACACCGCAGCGACCTTAAAATGAGCTTAGGACGATGACTTGCCGATTAGGCTGAGCAAATGGACTGTACCTCAACTGCACTCTAACAGCATGCTGTTTGGGCAAAACAATCATTTTTGGGCCACGTTATCCTTTGAACGTACACGTTCCACCAAAACAAGTTCCTTCCCGAGGCTATTTTGCAGAAGCACCGTGGCTCCGTCTGGCGCTTAGCACCGCCCAAGACGATTGTGATTGGTTTAAAGTAATGCCAATAAACCAAAGCACGTTTTTCTCCCATCCCGGAATGCTGTGTGGACTTGCCAGACCCTTCTCTGCAGCACTGTGGAGGAGGGAATGTGAGACTATGAGAAGGGTAACAATGTAAGAAAGGAGAGTGTCCGTGGCAGAGCCGGAAGGCATGAGTGAAAAGGAGTCACGTGAGGGGAGAGCTAATAGGACGGGTTGATGCATGTTCCTGCAAAATGTTGCAGTAAAACAATAAAGGTAGTGTGTTTTATAGTGTGTTACGCCATGTTCCTGTAGTTTCACATGCATGTATTACTAGCAGAGGTGGTAGACCTTAAGTGTGGTTGGGTGCACTATCAGTGTCTGGAGTTCTAATGTAAAGTGATAGTCTGCATGTTGCTGTTCAAAAGAAGAGACAACTGTCTCGCTGGGTTTTACTATGAGTGAACCGCAGCTCTCCACATTATCAACATAGTTTCAAGTGGAACACGTTTCCTGTGCTAAAATGGACAGGAAAGGTCACACAGCATCGGTTTATTTGGGTCTCAATGTGTGACGCCAGCACTGTTAGATTTCACAGCAGATTACAGATCTTCAAAGCTTTGATAGAACTCTTTCTATATACAGTATGGGAAAATGACATGTTTTAATACTACACGCACAGCTGCACTCATAAACAGTCAGAGGAGGGCATGGACACAAAGAGACCGAGGACCATGGAGTCTAGATTCCCTCACAGACTTTGTACCTTACCTTCACCACTTTTCTACACACAGACACACACGCACACACACACACACACACACACACACACACAATACATCAAAATTAGTAGTTCTGAAGGCATATGATTAAAATACTCCATCATCACACTGAGTGAGTATGTGTGATGGAGCACATCAATTCACTGAAGTCTAAGCTATGGAAAGATATCCAATGGCACCAAAGAATCTAAACTTGCTTAATATCCCAATATCACCCTCCCTGTCTTGCTTTCTCCACACAGACCAAAGAAGAGGAAGAAAAAACAAGGACATTTTAAACAAGGACAAAGAAGGGCATCATGTGCACACATTTTCACTGCGGCAATCTTATGAATATGAGCCTATGGCGTCAGATTTATGTTACAATTTGCGAGTGCGATAGAACATGCTCACAAGCAAATTATATTATTTCACACGTGTAGATATTAACTGCCACTCGCACGATAGAAGTCCTTGCGCACCAATTCAACAATTCAGCAACCGAGAGTGGTTCAGGCAGCTGTGAGAAACAAAACATAGGGAGGCAAAGAATGGCACCTGCGTGTATAAAACTAATCAGCGCACAGGGCAGCCAGCATGCGTGGGGGAGCGTCTGCTTGGTGAGCGCTGGAGGGCATACAAGCTCTCACGGGTCACTCCGCTCTCACATTTTCGCCTTATCGATCCAGGAGTCCAACCCATATCACCCTGAACAGCCAAAGTAAGAGCAAACTTGATGATTTAACGCCTAAAAAACAGCGGGCAGCTATGCCAGGAGGGGGGGGGGATTTGGTAATTTGTGCTCATTCACAGCATCTAACATCTTGCTGTTTCACTTCCTGTCCGGCGGCTCCTGGCCTGGCGCGCATCTTTAGCAGAGTGGAGAGCCGCTTGACGCGCGCTTCTGGGACGTGCCGCGGGCTAGGGGGCTAAGTGGTTAGCTAACTATTAGAGCAGTGGTTGTCAACCTGTGGATGATGTGTGCCATGGAATTTTAGGAATTATGTTTTAGCCTATAATTAGCAGAATTATTATATTAGCACGCGCATTAGCCACCCATTATGGCCACCTCTAGACATCCCTGGGCCAAACATTCCTAGAACCGCCACTGGTCCAGAACACAGCAAAATAAGAAGAAAATGAGACAATACAGGCAGACGGCAAGGTCTCTGCAAATAAAAACACCGCCACAAATTTCTAGTGGGTCATAAGTGATGATTGAGAGGGATTACGTTTGTATTAGTATATACATTGTATGTTTAGGAAAGTCCTGCATACAGTGCTGGCAGGCAGGCAGATGTTTATTTTTAAAGGCCAGTTATTTCATGGATCCAGGATACTATGCATCCTGATAAAGTTCCCTTGGCCTTTGGAATTAAAATAGCCCCCCCACATCATCACATACCCTTCACAATGGCTAGAGATTGGCATGGGGTACTTTCCATAATATCATCTCTCAATGCAAATCAAACCAGATATTAGGCTAATGACTGAAAAAAAAACCAAAGAAAAAAATCAGGATGCAAGTATCCTTGGTATCCATAAAAACTTTTAAAAAAAAACCCGTCTTACTTATGCCCCCTGTATTTTAAGGAAGAACATTTATTTATTTACGATACATTATTCATTCACAAAGAAAACTGGTGTTCTCAAAGGTTGGATTTTTCCTAATTTTTTTCAATTAAGGCATTAAGATCAATTTCCAAAAGATTATTTTTTATTCCTCTTTTTAGTCAACTTTAGCATGGGTTCCTATACTCATGAGCAGCACTGTACTAGACCTTTAATTTGAGTTAAATTCACCTTAAATAAAGCAAACCTAAGATACAGTAACTGCTGACAGGCCTGTCAAAGAAGTATGCAGGAAAATGAGGGAAAAAGCAGTTAAACCCCTGTAAACATTCTGACATGTCGTTACAGGTAGCATCAGTCTGAAGGCCATGCCTGAGCAGAACTGAGAGACAAAACAAAAAGAGGTCCGGCTAGATACCACGAGTCTTAAATGCAATGGATTATGGGAGAGTTTAGGGGGAAAATGCTCAATATAAAAACAAATATCTGTCGTGTAAACCTGGTAGTTTTTATTCGGACATTTTGAGGCAGACATAAAGTAATTTCCATCAAATACACTGACCTTCTACAATGGCTACTAAACTACATTCTCAAGGCTAAAGCCACAGATTGATTTTCATCCCGGGTATTCTGCTATTTTCTTTATCCTGTTATTTTTTCAGGCTCCATCTCAATGATTGCCAGTGAGGCATTGTTATCCAAGTAGAAATTAGGTTAGGGTAAAATTAGGTTTTAAAAGCAGCTGCAATGTTCAGTGATACAGACATCCATGCAGACATGTCTGGATATGTTGGCCACTATGGCAATAGGATGTTCTCAACTGTTGATTGGTTTGCATGAAATGTGCTACGGTAAATGGAATGCATTTATGTAGTGCCTTCTAGTCTTAGCAACTACTCAAAGGGCTACCATGCATGTGCCACCTGCTAATACACCGAATAATACACAGAAGCAATTTGGGGTTCAGTATCGTGCCCATGGACACTTGCCCATGTAGACTGCAGGGGCCAGGGATCGAACCAGCTATGCATGCCCTAGTCCGGGCTCTTGGCATACTGCTGCCAAGTTTCAAAGGGAGTTCCAACTTCAGTTCGAAGTTGGGATTTTTGTCATCACTGACAATGTATATTTTCCACAGTGGATTGAATTCAAAAATTTGTTTTTGGCTATTATATTTTATATTACTTTTATTATCATGAGCTAATGAAATATTGAGTTGCTATGCTTTTTGTTTTTGTTTTACTTGCTGCATTAAAAAAAAAATTTAACAGAAATACATGAATTCAACAATACAGCTTACATTTCTGACATACTATTTGATACAAGGGAAGCACATGCAAAGACTGCCTACAGGATTCAAACTAGGGACACTGCAGGGAAGTGTCCCAGACCACTGGTCCAAGCAGCTTTTAGTCCTGCTCCTATTTGTGACTTGGTTTAACCATGTGCTTGCTGCTGATACATATTAACCATCTTAAGAATTGGATTCTGATATGAGTAAAACCTGACTGAAAAAACAGACTGGTCATTTCCAAACATTGCATCTTTTATGGAGATCAGTCTGTTTGAAAGCTACTATAATTAATACATCTTGGCTTGGCAGCCATCGCAGCCGACATCAGTCATACAGACAACTTCTTCATAGGGACTGCCAACATCAAGTTTACTGTCACATGTATTAGTCAAACTGTTGATCTAAAGGAAGGTTATTTGAGGACAAGCTCATAAATACCTTTAACACCGCTTATTCCGTCCTCCTTCCAAACAGCCAGAGGGTTTTAAATAAAACTAGATATGCCAAGATGAGTTGGCAGCAGGAACAATGCTCTTAGTGAGTTCCTCAGTGATCTGGGCCACAGGGTGGGGGAGGGAGGGCAAATTAAAGAAGAAAACTGTGGGCTGAAAGGGCTTGAGGTAATGATTTACGGCCTTGAGCTTCAGCGAATTTTTCTTCATATATTAAATGCATCAGTCCTTTTCTTCGTTGACTGGAGGCCAAGGCACTCGTTTTGCTGATTGTGACTTTGCCTAAATGGGAAACTGAATGCTGAATGTCTGGAGTGCTTTCCATGGGAGTGCTTAGTGCTCCGGCTTGTTTGTGTTCGGTTCTTATTAGCTGCTTCTGAAAGAAGGGTATGCAATAGCACTTAGGAGTTACATCATTAAGACAAATTAAGAACGTTAAGAAAGAATTAAGAAAGTAATGCATTTTATTGCAGGTATAAAACCACATTGAAAAAGTAAGTACAAAATTACAAAAAATTACTGTCGTTACAAAAAGATGCAAAAAGCCTCCACTGTATGGAAACATAAGAGCACAGTTGCAGTTTTTCCCACACACTGCTTTTGACTTCGCCACTCTCATCACACACTAAGCTCTAAACACTAAACAGAGCTCTTCTGGCTAGTGGACAAAGTGTCCACTGCTTTGTCAATGACAAAGCTATCATTCCCTTCCATAGGCTTTGCTTGTATTTGTCCTGATAGCATCACTCTATTTAGATAGGCATGATACAGATATCATGTCTCTACATTGACGGTACATTGAACATATCACTATATGTTCATCACTGGTCAAAGGAAGACAGGTTATGGTCTGCATAGTACTACAATCCCATAATCCCCTGGGACCATCTTGTGATGTCAGCTCTCCATCCTGTTGCAGTCTTATCGGGGGCAAGCACATGCCACGCCGTGTGTTTGGAGAGGAGACTGGTGGCACTTACTTATACTTTCTCAGCCAAAACTCAGACTCCCAGGGTCTATTAACCTGACACGCCGGATGGCTTGTTAACCCCATCATTAGGGTTGGGTATAGTTTGGATTTTTACGATTCCGATGCCGAACCGGTACTTTCAAAACGATTCCGATTCCTAAACCGATTCTTGAAAAACTGAAAAATGACATAAAAGAAAGGCTTTTTATGGAGTTTTTTTTTTAATTGAAAATTATTTAAATGTAACAATATATTAACGTTTTAAAGTACATAAATATATAATAAGTAAACCTAAGTCACCTAACACACAACTACAATAATTTAACAAATAACCGTTACACTATTAACAAGTAACAACAAAATAAATGTTGAGTTGGTATGCCAACCAGCTTCAAACTTTAGCAGTTCTTTTGCAGAAAAATGACCATATTTGCCTTCTCTGGCAAGACACTACACCTCTCCTGACTTATGGCATGTAGGCCTACTGCATAGGAGAAAACTCTCTCAGACGGTGTCCAAGAGGTCTGTACACACCCAGGTAGGAGTTTGAAAGGGCAGACAATTTGGGGCGGCTGTCTCGCCTCCCCCACCACCAGGCTACAGGCTCTTGTCTTGAACGATGGACTAGCAGAGAAAGTGTAATGTTTACTAGCGATCACGTGCAGTCAGTGAATGGTTAATATGCTTTTATGTCCGTTTTGGTGAACCCAGAGGGAAAATATGCCATTTTAAAAGTAGCCTACATATACGGTAGCTAGCTAACGGTAGACTACAGAGAAAGGGTGATATTTTTACGTCCGTTTCAGAGTGTGTACAAAAAGCCGTCTATCAGCTGTGATAGTAGAGTGCATGTCGGGGGAATAGCGCGGACACCCGCTTCACACCGCGAGCGGGCACGTGCGCCACTTGGCAGAAAAGGGAGAAAGAAAAAAAGAGTCTGCCGCTGTCCGGAGCGACAGAGGGAAAATATTTCAGTCGGAACCGAAATTCGCGTTCTAATCCGGTCCGAATACTACCGTTTGCGTAGGAACCGGTACCATAGTGGAACCGGGTTTCGGTACCCAACCCTACCCATCATTGGTAACTTCATAAAAGGGCAGGCACTTTCAAAAAATACCTGGCAGGTGATTGGGTGAACCGTCTGTCTATCTGTCCATCATGTTGTTTTGAGCGAACAGTCGCGGCCGTCACACACCTAAACCACGGCCGTAGCTGCCAGTAGCTCCTCACCGGACGCTGACTGGTTGTTGGTCCCGCTGCTGCCTTGACACAAACGCATTACTTGAAGCCTGACAAGAGGGATTTTCGTGCGATATGTGATCCCGCGGTTCCCGCGTGATTTCGTGACAACGCGAGAATCCAGTTGCAGTGCAAGGTAAGGTGTTTATGACTAGAGAGAACAAATACAGAACTGGAGGCTGCATCACAGGTTCTACAAATTGCATCCCCGGTTCCTAGAGATCCAGCCAAGGAGTGGGGAGTGGGATGGTCAAAAAGAGGTGACCTCACTTCCCCTCGTCTTCAAACTCCCAGACCGCGCTGAGCTGACAGTCTCATAAAAGTCAACAAGGCAAGATGATGTGTTTCAACAAAACAAAGGCAAGTGACAGAAAGCAGGCCCAGTTTTGAGGTTGGAGATAACTCAAAAAAATAAAAAAATAAAAGATTTGAGGAAAGAGCGCACCCAGACTACAGCCTGCAGTGAAATGCTTCTTTCCCAAGCAACCCAGCCAACAGCAACAACACAGCCAATCCCGTGAGAAAAGATTTATGCTCAACATCACTCATTAACACCAGAAGCTGATTAGCGTTGCCCCCTCGCCGACGGCCCAAAGAAGCAGATCTCAGCAGTTTGGTGGCGGCTGCTGGGCTTCCAGTAACGAGGCAGTCAGACCCGCCAGCTCACCTTTTGTGTGTCCGCTGATGGAAGTCTTGTTTGGCCCAGCTGCATCTCCATGGGAGTGGCACCTTGAAGGGCTCCCCCCTGCCCACCTCAGACCCCTTCTCCCTGCAAGTTTCTCATCACATCCCGGTGCGAGGCGGTAGCTGCTGTGAAACACCAGCCCCTGGCACAGAGCCCAGATGGCATTTTTCTCCCTGCACAACTTGTATCTGACCATAAAAGACACAGCGCAACAAGGGCAGGACTCCCAGAAAGCACCATTAAGTGCTAAGTGAACAGGCAGCCATTTGAAATCCCCCCCTGACATTTTCTTTTTTTTTTAACCATCAGCTATTCTCAAACCTGACTATAAAGAGGCGCTTGTTAATTGATATTCAGTTCAAGGGGGGATTAAAGACCCACACGAACAAAGGTGTTAAATGTGTGTTCAGAATGGCTACGTGAAGAATGCCCTCCGCTGCTTTCTATTCATGCGGCGGCTGCAAATTGCCAGACGCGTGAACTTGGGAGCGGTCTGTGTTCGGAGAGGCTTTTGCCTAAATCAACCACTGCAGCTGCACTAGGCTGAGCTCCCACAGCACACTTATTTTTATGCGCTTTTCTAAAGTAAGAATTCTTTGACAACCGCAAAACGCTGACTCAACTGAAAGGCGAGTCATTTAAGTTTGGAGGGGAAGAAAAGACTGTGTACCATTTATTATCAGCAAAGTTGAAACCACGAGCCGTTTCTTCTGCCATCCATGGGCTTCAAATGCTTCACGGGCTGTCACTGCACAACTCGCTCACAGTGGTGTGTGTGTGTGTGTGTGTGTTTGTGTAGCAACGTAACTCATGTATTCAAACTAGTGCTGTCAGTTAAACGCATTATTAACGGCGTTAACGCAAACCCATTTTAACGGTGTCAATTTTTTTAATCACTTTTGGCCATGTTGCACATGCTGTTGCAACAACTAGTAACGTTAGAAAAACTACAACACCACACCGGATCTAGCTAGACCGGAAACTAAACAACAGGCACGCCGCACACACTTGTTTGGGCTTGCGAGCCGGCCAAAGAGTAGCTCGTAGGCTAACGTTACGTTTTGAGTGGATGGCGAGCGCGAGACGCCAAAATGGACGGCAATAAGATTCTGAATGGAAAGTTTACTTTTAAAAAGTTGCCAAATGGTTCCATTGACAAGACCAAAGTGATCTGTGTGTTTTGTCGTTGTGAACTGAGCTATCATCGCAGCACGTCCAGTCTGAAATACCACTTGATGGCCGAGCACACAGCTGATGGCCGAGCACACAGCTGATGGCCGAGCACACAGCTGATGGCCGAGCACACAGCTGATGGCCGAGCACACAGCTGATGGCTGAGCACACAGCTGATGGCTGAGCACACAGCTGATGCCAATTCTCCGCTCCCCCCTCGTCAAAGCCAGGCGACAAAAGCACAAAAGCCAAGATCCACTTTTCCATGGTGAAAAAAAAAAAAAAAAGGGACAAAAAGAAATCAAGGGACATTTAGAATAGATAAAAATGTGCGATTAATTGCGAGTTAACTATGACATTACTGTGATTAATCGCTATTAAATATTTTAATCGTTTGACAGCACTAATTCAAACCTGCGGACATTTTAACAACACACTGAACAATGACAAAACGTATGAGCAGGCAAACTCAAATATAACATCAAAGGCAGGCGTAAACTTACACTGGCATTCCGGTGGGGAAATTTGACTTGTATCCAGTAAAAACAGGCAATTATTGAATGAGGATGAATCTTGACCAAAATGACCAGATGCTCTCACAGTGATTGTTCCCTGAGAAACAAAAAGGCACAAATATTGTGATAAAGTGTAAGAGTTATCGGCGTGTACCAGGGTTTTAGGGCTGTGCAATTATTCAAATTCAAATTATTATTGTTATATTATTTATATATATATATATATATATAAATTATTCGCAATTACGAGTTATGTACTTATTAGCTATTGTTCAGAGCTTTTATTTATTTATACTGTATATTTAAGTATCTTTTGGTTTTAAGTGTCTTGCCTCTGATGTTTCCTCACATATGATGGCATTTCCCCAGTTTGGTTCAGCTTGTTCCTGTTTTGAATGACATCATTTATGTCAATTTAGGGGTGAGTGTGTGTGTGTGTGTGTGTGTGTGTGTGTGTGTGTGTGTGTGTGTGTGTGTGTGTGTGTGTGTGTGTGTGTGTGTGTGGGGGTGGGGATCTGATTGATTAATTAATTGTTTTGCATGCCTGCCGATTTACATCCACGTCACGGGCAGCAACTACGGACCTTTTTCACAGCAGATATTTGGACTTGTCATAGTAGGAAAAGCACAGCTGGAATTGATAACCTTAACGATGGCTCAATTCCATCAATCATGCACAGCATGCACAATACAATAGACTGTATAAAATTAATGGACAACGCATCCGGTTCGGTGAAGTGCTGCAAATGCGGAAGTGCCTTAAACCTGGATCCTATCTGAATTCCAGCAGGGGGCGAGAGTAAGCCCTGACTGCAGTACGCAGATCGAGGAGTGGCTCAATGTGAGTGGAGCTAAACGTTTGACTCCGCCCACTTGCCAAATAGCAATTGACAGAGCCATTTCTCTATCACTCTGGCAATTGGTCTGAGGGGAAAACACGGATCTTTTCCCGTGTGTGAAGTTAGCTTTTCCCGTTGTTGTTTTTCTTAACCCAACCGTCCATGGTTGGCGTCCCTGCTAGTCACGTTTGCTTTCCCAGTTATCCTTTTCCAGCGGCAGAGTGGAACCAAAACATCTGCCGGGAAATTTTGTAGACCACCGGCCGAAAGGCATCGTCCGTCCGCGGGCAGGTAGCGTCCGTCCGCGGGCAGGTAGCGTCCGTCTGCGGGCAGGTAGCGTCCGTCCGCGGGCAGGTAGCGTCCGTCCGCGGGCAGCCAGCTGGCAGGCAGCGTCCGTCCGCGGGCCCCAACATTTGCATAAGCTACACCACTGACCTGAGGTCAGCTTAGTCTTCTGAATCTAGCTAGGTCACGCAGTTAGCTTTGTAAGACCTTAGGGTAGCTGTTATAAATGGCATGACGAAATTAAAACTGTAAATATATTATAGTTATGCCGAAAGTGTAGCTAGCTAGCTAGCCTCAATCTTTAACTACACATGGGATTGAATGGACACTAGCAGCTAGCAGCTAACGAAACCCCTCCTATCCACAAAAATGCATTAAATTGAAATCTGACACAAGCATTAGCTTCGTAAGACCTTAGGGTAGCTGTTATATCAGTGGTGTGACGAAATTCAAACTGTAAATATACTAAAGTTATGCCGGCAGCCGGCCAGCTCCGCGGAGCCCCGAGCCCCGGTTGTCTAGTAACCCAGTAACGGTGACTTTCTCCTGGGTATGGAGTGCAGCAGGGCTGCCGCTGACCTCCTGAAATCCGACACGTCTTACCAAATTTGCAATTAGCCATACATTTTCGGAAAATGGCCCATATTTGAGCTTTATATAGTTGATTTCTCGCATAAAAAAAGTCTCAGAAGTGAATTTAGTAACGAAACATTGCAGTGTCTTAAGTCTCCAATGTGTTTCTATGTGGTTCGCTCAAACCAATCAGTGCGCAGCTCATCTAAATATTCATGAGCATACCATATTTGGAAGAAAAGCTCTTGTTACAAATAGGGCCATATTCACAGGGTAGTAGAGGCCCATAAAATAGCATTTGGGCAATTTTCAGCCCAACCAATGTTACATACCCTATTAGGAGACCTTAAGAAACAGTGTGAAATACCCTATATAATCATTCTATCACACCTTTAATGGTTTTGAATACACCTGTGCTTTTCCTACTATGACATGTCAACATGTCTGCCGTGAATGCATGCACAAATTATTCATCCCTGCCGAAAACTGCATCCACCTCACGGGCATACTACTACTACTACTACTACTACTCAGGGGCGGATCTACAGGGGGCAAGGGGCAGCTGCTTCCATCTGGAGCCTTGCCCCCAGCTGCCCTAACTTTGGCATTCAAAAACTTTGCTTGTAAAACAAACTGCCACTATGTGCACAGGCTTCTTAAAACATTGAAACAAACAATTAATTTATATTAATTCATAATAAATAATAATTGTAGATGTAATCTTAGCCCCTGCCGCCCTCAAATACTTAGCTACGTCCCCTGCATCAAACGTGCAGAGCAGCGTTCGCACATTCAGGCGCTCGGCACAGCGAGTCTGCGCGGTAATGGGGGCCCTGCATCCCGGCAAAGACTGGAGCGACTGAGCTGACCCCCTCCCCGAGCCTCTCAAAGTGAAGTCTGTTTCCCAGGTGAAGTTAAAACACGCGTTTCATCTGAAGTTAAATTTGTAATAATTATAATGTCTGCTAAAGGCGAGTCAGTATCAACAACAGTCCGTCTGTTAGCCGAAAGTCAAATTGCTCCCTCGTGGGTTGTGCGCATTCTGCTGTTTGATTAGTTTGATTTCAGTAAAGACAAGAAGAGCATAATACAGAATATTACAAACTGGCATGTTTGAATTCATAACGTTTACAGAGGGTCGCCGTTTGGGTGGCGTTACGTTACAACACACTACACAGAGCTTGCTGAGACCGATCATTTGTATATGATTAGTTAAGGAGTAGGCTACTATAAAATCCACTTCCTCTCACATATCACGGCAATACGGCTGCACAAATTAAACCAGGCAACATACTTTACTGTCAAACTGGGAAAACAACAAATACAACGGGATTAAGAAGGCTAGTCTAAACATAACTGATGTGTGCATGTAATAAATCTCGTCTGATGTTATGTTTTTGGGGCTACTTATTAGCTACAGGGCCCTACAGTGTAATGTAATACAAGAATAACAAGAGCTTTTCACATCTTGACTTTTGCAGGCCAGAGTAGCTGGAGATATTAGCTGAAGCCTAAAAGTGGGGATATTGCCAGCCAAGAAAATCCTGCGTAGTGCACAGGAGGAAGAGGAGGAGGGAAATGAAGAAGCAGAAGACAGTAAACTGGAGAGACCAGGCAGGTCAGAGCAGGAGAAGACCACAGAAGGAGATGCAGAAATGAGTGAAAAGAAGAGGGAAAGGAAGAATTGACAGTGAGGGATGAAGAGGAGGCTGCAGGTTCAGAGAGAGGGACAGAGGCAGAGAGTGATCAGGAGGATGAAGATGACAGAGAGGAAGAGGAGGCTGCAGTAACCCCTGGACCATATGGTTGGTTTATATTCTCCTTACATATAAATTGCAGTACAGTAACATAACATGTCCTGTGACATGATGTGTTTTCAGTTTTTGGCTATTTCCATTCTGTTGTATATGTTATAGGGTTAGATATGTAAATATTTACATATACAACAACAGTTCACTCTTCTCAAGACACTTCACAGATAGAGTAGGTCTAGACCACACTCTTTAAGTTACAATGACCCAACAATTCTCCCAAGAGCAAGCATTTGGTGCAACAGAAACATCAGACATATCCAGGGTCGTGGTGGTCGCTGGTTACATACAGATGGATACAGATATAGAGAATTATGATTCATAATAATGGTAATTATAGTAACAAAAAAGATAATGGAACTATGAATAGAAATAATAGTTGTAGCAGTTTAGGGCGTAGCAGGGCGTAGCAGGGCGTTGCGGGGCGTAGTAGGGCATATCAGTTTATGTATGAGGGTTTCCATGTACCGTCTTCCCCTGCCACCCTACCAAGATCTCTTGCTACCCCTTTGCCCCCCCATGTAAAATTTTCTAGATCCGCCACTGCTACTACTACTGAGAATGATAAAACATTGATGACTCTAAAAACTTTAAAATATACTTCAGATTATTTATCACCAATAATGAACCTGACGCAGAAGAGTATACCGTTTTTCAACAGTACTTTGCCCTTGAAATCATTAGTTTTCCCTTGTGGATGCAATCGTCGGCAGGCATGCAAAACTCGGCGTAACACCTGTAAAGACTGCCTCCCCCCATAGACAGCTAGCTATTAGCTAAACCTGAACCAGGTCTAACCAGTGTGGGCGGCGTTACACATTTAAACAGGAGGGAACACCTTTAAGCGGTTGACTCGACAGAGAGTGGCTGCATAGTTTCTACGTACCGTATTAGTTTGTTAGTCCCTGGGTCACAGGAGTCGGAGCCTCGGTTGTTATGGCGGAGTGCCTTGAGTTAGCGCAGACGTTCCCGGGTCTTTAGCTAGCTTCCTGCAGGCATGATTGCTCGTCCAGGTGCTTCGAAGGGTTAGCATTAACGTTAGCTGTTAGCAGTGGCTAGAACCTTGGAGCCAGGGCACAAGTTCCATTTTACTAAATTATTCTTGCTGCTCGACAAAACATAAGTAGTGAGAATATTTCCACGTGAAGAAACTTGACTTATCCACCACCAACATGAATGTCCAAACATTATCACGCATTAATAACTGGCAGCTTAGAAAAAAAAAGAAGTCTTGTCAGATTGGATTGACAGTTTTTCGTCCAATCACAATTTAGAACCTAAACCCTCCCATTCCAAAAAACACTCCTAGCTAGCTACATAAAAGCCTCTCAGTAACGATATCATTTTGTTACTTAATAAAAATAATAATAATAATGTGTGTATGTTAGAGTAGGCCTAGTGTCAAAATTAACAGAGTTAATTTGTAACATGTATGGTATAGTCCCAACACAATACATCCGTCCACGGTCCCAACCTGACTAGAGACATATGGCGGCAAAATGACAAAATGGCTAGTAGCTAGATTGAATGAACCTGCATGCATAAACCATATTATTAAGTTGAATCAGAAATCAGAAAGTCAGAAAAGGTTTTCTTGCCACAATAAGTACACTTATGTGGAATTTGCCTTGGTGAAAGGTGCATACACAAACAAAGAAACATATTAAACATGAAATGAAATAAACAATAAATAGGCTACAGAAAAGCAAATATACATACAAAGTAACTGTTGCATAAAAAAAAAAAAAAGCTGAATGGGTTGAGTGCAAAATTTGCAAAGAATAAATAGTCTATGTGGAATGGGCAGATAAAAACTCATCACTTGGAAGGCAATCTTCTGGGCAAATTTCTGTGGTGAGGGAAAAAAAATAGTGACTTAAATGTAATCGTACAATACGGGATAAATCCACCTTTATTATAACACACATTTATTTCTAACTACAACTCGGCCTATAGTAATTAAACTATAGTTGTAAGGTGGGGTGCAAAATCACAGTTGGTGCTGTTTCCATGCATTATTGCACAGATAATTGTAGCCTGACAAGTAGGGGTGGGAATCACCAGAGGCCTCACAGTACGATATCATCAGGACACGATACGATATTATTGTGATTTTAAACATATTGCGACATATCTGCGATATATTGCAATTTATTACCTCTTTTCCAACTTAAATTTTTTTCCCAATTTCAAATGATGTCCCCAAAAGGAAACTTTGCCTCGATCTGTTTTTATCTAAAAATATAAGTTTCTCTGTTTGTTCACCTCACTTCAATTTTATTGCTGCAAAATGGGATTGTCAAGCAGACAAACCGACCAACACATATACAATAATAGATAATTGTATCGATACAGTATTGCCACGGAAAATATCACGATACTATGTTGTATCGATTTCTTTTCCCCCACCGCTACTGACAAGCCAGACCCACATCAAGCTATCCTATTCAATCCGAATAGGATAGCTCTACAACCAACCAGAGCAACGAAGAAGGTAGCGGAGCTAGTTGATAGATTACACTTTTGCCGTATCCCGTCGGTAAAACTCTGACATCTTCCTTTTTTAAGAATGATTTCTGTTCCGTTCTTTGTTCTTTTCTCAAAGAAAAGCTGAACTCCAAGTCTTCCTGAAGACCGCTGTTCCCAGCAGCAGCAGCCATAAGCCCCGCCCACCGACTCTATACACGATGTGATTGGCCTGACCAGAGTTTGGTTTTTCCAGCTCGCAAGCCAACGGAGAGTTTCTAGACGACCCTGGCTGCAAATTACATTTGCTGCCGCTAGGGTGCGTCTAGATTTCTAGGCTACAGATAATGCTAACCTGTAAACCAGTCCTTCCAGAAAAACGCATGATTCAATGCATAATCAGCCAAAGTCCGCATATTTATGCGGGGGGCCGCATTTTTTCAAATACGCCGCACTTTCGCCGCATAAATTGCCGATTTCCGCGCAAAATATGCGGGGCTTGCATGATTTCATAATCCCCGCATTTTCGTTGCAAAAAAGTCACACATATCTTAGCAGAAAGTTGAAAAATGTTGCGTTTACTTCACACAAGAGCAGCCATTTTCCCCTGTTGCCAGGGAACGTTATGAAGTGACGTAATTACGCGACGTGAACTTCATCGAAAAGCAGGGTGTTGGGGGAGGATTTGACATGTACTTTGAGTCTCTTAAGTTGGTATCAGAAAGCTATCTTAATATCTGATGTCTACTCAAATTTCTTTAAGTGCTCCTGCTGTCTATATTACTAACGGTTTTTGAAAGTCTGTCTCTTTTGTATCTTTTATTTCCCTCTGTTTAGACTATTACTTTTATTTTTACTTTCATATTATATTATTTGTATATATTTTTGTATGTTATTTGTTTACGTATTGCGATGACTGAGTAAACAATTTTTTGAAATGAAGTTAAAAAAAAAAGCAGGGTGTTGGGGGAATCACCTTTTTTCTGTTTTTCATAAAGTTCCTGCAATTTTTGCAAGTTCCCGCAATTTCATCACATAAAATTGCATAAATATCCCGCATATTCCATCGCATTTTTTAAGAAAATGTGCCGCATAATCAAGGAATTTTGCCCACAACAATCACAAAAAAACGCCGCACTTTTCTGGAAGGACTGGTAAACAAATCATATATATCATCATGTATAGGTTAATCAGTGTGTTTTTTTCTCAGCTGTTTCCTCCTCTATCAACTACAAGTTGTGAGTTGGCCCTGTGGGGTTTACATTTGGATGCTGTTGGAAAAACCAGTTCAAACCACTAATTAAGCCTGCCCATCAGTTTTCATGGACTGTATAAACTGCCACTGTTTCTGCTCTATAATCATCACAGAAATTGGCTTCATGCCTCACTTCAAGTCACACCCGTCGCTATGGGCGGGCCATAGGGGGCCGGGCCCGCCCCCAAAAATGCTTGTGCCCCCCCACTTGAGGCACAGACCTCTTAAAAAAATTACTTTAATTTTATATTATCACAGTTGCTAATTTTGTATTGCATTAATGTTGCATTCTTTATCATTAAAACATTAAAAATATAAATAAACAATGGTGTGATTTTTGTTTGATTGATGGGAATCTACACTGCAACAGCCTATCACGGCCTTACTAAAAAGAAAGTTAGGCCTACGTGACGTAGCCCTACGTCAGTGTAAGCCGCTCAACAGTTACCGCACATTTTTGAAAGCTGGATGAGTTTTCGCCGCGCTTACCCGCTTCAGTTCGTCATGGATATCCGTAAGTGGTTGAAAAGCCCACCAACATTCTCCTCTGCCAAACTGGATACGGCACACCGACGCCTCCTGATGTTGTCGTTGGAGAAGGAGCCCCTGGACGACAGTCTGAGCCTGATGCTAGTAGCTCCGTGCGGCGACCCTGGGCCTGGCAGGACCTGCAGGTCAAGTGCAACTGCGCGACGGGGCAGCATTTGGGCCACAACTAACTGTTGAATCAGGGGTGTGACGGACAAACCCAAACAGGTTGTGTTGAGGAAATATCCAGTCAAAATGTTTGGTTAAAAAAAACCGATAATTTTCCTCTAGCTGGTATTTGAACAGGGACTGGCTTGCGTAGGCTACTCGGTGGAAAAGGACTCCGCATTTTGTTATGCCTGCAGGAAATTTACATCTGTATCATCGGACGCGACCTTCTTCATTAAGGGGTTTAAGATTTACAGACAAGGGCTTAAATAAGCATGCAGCTTCAACTGACAGGAGGGACTGAAGAGAGGACATGCTGCCTCCACGCGCGCGCGTGCGTGCGTGCGTGTGTGTGTGTGTGCGCGTGCGTGCGTGTGTGTCTCATGGCACATGCATAGCAATGTATATCCTTCTGTTGACTGCTTTAAAATGCAATGTTTGAGAGATGCTTCTGGTGTTACATCTAATATGTTGTATAGTCAAGTGTTTTATGGATATTCATAACATTGCTTCTATGTAATGTGTTGTAGGCTATATAGGCTACCTGGGGCCTGTTTCACAAAACCAAGATAAGGGATTAAGCCGGGATTTCCTGGTTATCCTGGATGAATTAAGCCTTGATTCGGTTTCACGAAAGCGGAGGCACATAAATCACCATGGAGATTTATTCTGTGCAGCTAGCCTGGTCCCGACCAGGCTAACAGCCAGGATTTATTTAATCCTGGAGCCTTTTCTGATCACCCAGCAGAGGTTTTACCCTATTGTTATTATCAGCCTGGATTAAAATACAACAGGTGCATATTGCTGTTTATTTAAGTACTGTTATTATTTTATTGTTGTGACCATTATTTTTTTTATTTATAATTATTCATGTGACAGTCATTGTTACTGTTATATTGCTGTATGAAGACTGCTGTTCATATTGTTGTTAGAAGTTTGATGAATATATTATGGCAGTTGTTGAGATTATTAGAAAAGGCTGATAACATTTCAAATGTGTTTTAAATGGAGTCTGTTACTAAGGGGCATACATACAATGCCGTACATTTCTATAGTTGGCCAATGCACCTTGAATTATCTTAGTTGATTAATTTTTTTAAATTCTTTACAATAAGGATCATGTTTGCATTGTATTTGGCATTCTTAGCACACAATTTATGTTGTCCAGTAAACTGGGAATATAATTTGGGAGGATTGTACAATTTAAGAACATATCCTAATGGTACAATCCTCCCAAATGATAGTCTTAGTTCACTGGACCACTAACTATCTAGTGATGTAGGCTACTGTACATTCATGTAACAACAGGGAGAGGACACCTCAATGGTTTTTGACCTCATATTTGGGGGGAAATAACTAATGAATATACTCTGTTCCATTCAGTGTGCATGGAATTTCTCACTTCATTTATCATCACTTCATTATTATCTTCATAGTTTCTAGATTTTAGAGTCCAATTTCTTCAGTGTCTTTATTTTCTATGTCCATATCTACAAGGAGCAAGGCATATAATATGTAGAGAAGGAAACTTCGGCCTCTATAAAAATAAAAAAATGAATCGCGAGAAAACGCGCGGGAGATATCGGACCGACTGAATGATAGTCTAAAATATACATTTATGAACTACTGTTCTTAACTGAAACCATTCAATGAGTCACTGTCATTTGCAAAAACGAACAGTTGTACACTTTGCATTAAAAGCGAGCAGTGGAAGTTAATATGACTTAGGAAACTTATATTTTAGCCCATGAGAGAGGAGGAGGAACAGAGTGAAAGAGATATTTACGCATCATGCTCACTTTTAAGGCAAAGAGTACAACTGTTAATGTGTGCAAATGATTAGTAGCCTAATCCTTGAATGGAATGATTATGACGGCTTCAATTCAGAGCCGTGGTCAGTTAATGTATATATTTAGGCTACAATTACGCATTCAGTCGGTCCGTGATCGTCTGCTACGCTTTCTCTCGCGGTTTCATTACAGCGGCCGTTTCTTTTCTTTTTATACAAATAATGTGTTTCACGTCGTCATACTTCCACAAGAAGCTGCTGCTCACTCTGTATAAAGTATGAACAACGCGTATTCTCCATTGTGGCATCAGTAAATCTGTGATCGACCTCGCGGTCTTTTGAGGAAAGCCGTGGACGCGCATCTATCTGAATTACTTCAGCCCGGCTCAACCTAGTCGCTCCTCCTCAGCCTGGCTCGGTCTTTGTGAAACGCACCAAGCCAGGCTGCACAGATTAGACTAGGTCAAGCCTCGCTTTATCACTTATCCTGGATTTAGATATTCTGCTTTTGTGAAACAGGCCCCTGGTCATATTGCTGTTGGTTATGTTTAACGTGATGATTACGTGCGAATAGTATAACAAGAGTATATGATTATTATAAATATACGTACTGTACGCTAATAATAATTGTGCCCCCCTTAAGACTGAGGTCTGGCGACGGGTCTGCTTCAAGTCAACAGAAATAATAAGCCAAATGAGTGGATGCCGCAGCCGATGATGATAATTAATGCCCCGTAAACATCTGCAAGCCAACCGCATAGGTCTACAAAAGGCCAACCGAAAGATGGTTACAAACAACACACACACACACACAGTCCATTATAGTATTCTACACCATTTCTTCTGTACAATTGTAACTTTTTATGAAAGTATATTTTATCACTTTCTAAAATAAAAATTAAAAAAACTCGGTAATGAATTCCATGCCACCAGTGCTCTATAATGTCCTCAGTGAACCCTCCTGTGTTGGTTACATGTGCTCCAGTGTGACGAGCTGAGAGGATGGATAGTAACTAAGGAAGCACTGGGAGGCCCGGAGACAGACGCAGCTTTTTATAAGGTGTGAAGAAAGGTATGATGACAACCCAAATGTGCATTAGGGCAACTCTCCAAATGGCAAGTAATGAGAAACTGTTAGAAACACCTCCGCATCCTGATGTCAGCACATTTGCTTTATACCACAGGGTAGGCTACCAGACGGATATGAGAGCGGCTCTGTGGTCACAGTATTTTAGTTTCGCATTTCTATTTGTTGCTCAGTGTGCGTTTAGACATTTTTAATTTGAGATAGCAGGATGAATCTGCGGCCTTTTTGCTGCTGAGTATCTTTTACTCTTGTTTTTGTTGGTACTGGTACACTTTAGGATTAAGGGCTGTTAAGATGCAGCGGTAAAGAAAAGTATCATTGTTAAAGTGCATTTACTGAAATACCGTAGAATTTTGGGGTATGCAAATTAATACTTTAAACCCCAACTGACACAGTCTCTTATCCTCCTGATGCACATCCTAAGGCCGCCTACACGCTGGCTGCGTGGCGTGAGCGTGGCGTTTCTGTTGCGTGGATATTTCTATGTCTTTACACACCAGAAACGTGTCTGACGCGGCGCTGCTGCTGCTAGCCTTGTCTGGTCACATGATGTTTCCCATTGATAGAATGAAATACCATGTTAAACATTAAATATATTCTGATCTGATTACAGCAAAGACAACGCCGGCAGTATTGACGGCAAAATAGGCTACAGAATATTTCGTTCTGTATTGACTTCTGTATTGATTAGAATTTTTTTTTTTTATTGCATTTATATATCTGCATTTATATCAAAACATAGAGATTTTTTTATTTATTAATATGTATTTGTGTCAAAATGACATATAAACATCTTTTCCTATTCTATTTTGCCTGGAAACGCTTCCAACACGCTTGCGTGTCGAGTGAAAAATAGGCGTCGGTACTATTTCTAGCATGCGCGCGTTTTCGGCTCGAGCCGCGCCTGAGACGTGCGTGTCACGCAGGCAGTGTGTAAGCTCTAACCTGTTACCATGGGAGACACGCCACGCAGCCAGTGTGTAACCGGCCTAACTGTCTCCTCTCTTGCACATATTTCTCGACTTATACCGACACTGTGAACTTTTACATCCACTGGACAATAATTTGCACATTCCTGCACAAGTGTACCCACTGAAACGGACACTTTGATAACATATTTTTTTTACGTATAATGATATGCTTGTTGTAACATTTCTTATTTTTATTTTATATGATGTCTTTATGCTCTTGCACTGTGTTTATTGATATGCACCGAATCATCACCAAGACATATTCGTGTATGTGCACCTGTTACGTGCCGTGTTTAGGTGTTTTCCTTTTGTTTGCCAGTCTCTCCAGGTGTTGCGTGTTGCATCAGTCCCGCAGCTGAAGTTGTTCGGCTCTCATCAGGGGATAATATTGCAAACCTATCAATACATGGCCGTCCACCGTCCACCTAAACTGACAGGCCGGGCAAGGAGAGCAGCCAAGAGGCCCGTGGTAACTCTGGAGGAGCTGCAGAGATCCACAGCTCAGGAGGGAGAGGCTGTCCACAGGACAACTATTAGTCGTGCACTCCACAAATCGGGCCTTTATGGAAAAGTGGCAAGAAGAAAGCCATTGTTGAAACAAAGCCATAAGAAGTCCCGTTTGCAGTTTGCCACAAGCCATGTGGGGGACACCGTGGATGTGGAGGAAGGTGCTCTGGTCAGATGAGACCAACATTTTTTGGGCCTAAATGCAAAACTCTATGCTTAGCAGAAAAAACTAACCCTGCACATCACCCTGAACACACCATCCCCACCGTGAAACATGGTGGTGGCAGCATCATGCTGTGGGGATGCTTTTCTAAGATTGATGGGGCCAAATACAGGGCAGTCTTAGAAGAAAACCTGTTAGAGTCCGCAAAAGACTTTAGACGGGGAGGAGGTTCACCTTCCAGCAGGACAACGACCCTAAACATACAGCCAGAGCTACAATGGAACGGTTTAGATCAAAGCAGATTCATGTGTTAGAATGGCCCAGTCAAAGTCCAGACCTAAATCCAGTTGAGAATCTCTGGCAAGACTTGAAAATTGCTGTCCACAGACGCTTTCCATCCAATCAGACTGAGCTTGAGCTATTTTGCTCAAGAAGAACGGGCAAAAATGTCAGTCTCTAGATGTGCAAAGCTGGTAGAGACATACCCCGAAAGACAGCTGTAATTGCAGCGGAAGGTGGTTCTACAAAGTTCAAGGGGCATGAATACTTTTGCAAGCCTCTGTTTATTTGGACTAACAAAAGAAAGAACTACCACACCACAAAAAAATGTGCATAATCAGGTAGTGTTGCATGGACGTAGGAAATTCAAGACCTGTTTAAAATGATTTAAAGGTCCCATGGCATGAAGATTTCACTTTATGAGTATTTTTTTTTTAACATTAATATGAGTTCCCCCCCAGCCTGCCTATGATCCCCCAGTGGCTAGAAATGGTGATAGGTGTAAACCGAGCCCTGGGTATCCTGCTCGCAATATTACGAATCCCACTATGGCCACGCCAAGACCCGCCCTTCAATAGCATTCATTGGCCAGGCGTCCATGAGAACGCAAGGTAACGTAACCCCATCTGTTCAGGTCCTATCCCCTGACCAATCGGCTATCCTAACCTTAACCACTCCAGGTCAAATGCCTAACCCCAACCAATCGAGCTGCTTCGTAGTGTGGTACTTGGCGTGGCCATAGTGGGATACGTAATTTTGAGAAAATGAAAGCTCAGATGGGCCGATCTGGAATCTTCTCCTTATGAGGTCATAAGGAGCAAGGTTACCTCCCCTTTCTCTGCTTTGCCCGCCCAGAGAATTTGGCCCACCCATGAGAGAGAGAGACATCATGGCTTTCAAACGAGAAAAGTCTCTCTTCTCCTCAATAGCTACAGACCCAGAAATGGCACATCCTAAGGAAAGCTCATTGTGGGACTGGCTCTAGTGGCTGTAATTCTGCACCAAGGCTGAATTTCGGGAAAGAGAGTTCAGATACAGTATTAGGGGACCACTAAGGCCTATATAAAAGAGACTTCAGATACAGTATTAGGGGACCACTAAGGTCTATATAAAAGAGACTTCAGATACAGTATTAGGGGACCACTAAGGTCTGTATAAAAGCATCCAAAGAGCACCATGTGATGGGACCTTTAAGACCTAGAACACAATACTCAGCGAATTTAAGACTTTTTAGGACCTAAAATTTAGATTTTGAAATATTTGACTTTTTAAGACCCCGCGGAAATCCTGCTTGACCCCCTAGGTTGGAAACCACTGGACTAAACTATACAACTGTAGTCAAAACTAGCTCCGCCTCCACAATAGTAAAATGCTTCTCACACTTGATGCATCAATATTAACAATCTAATATAATTTTATATCAGTCAAGATATATCAGATACTTAGATACTTTAAGTGCATTTTGCTCAAGTAGGATTTTTAATGCAGGACTTTTACTTATAATGTATTATATATAGTATTTTGACATTACTGTATTTACTTTAAGTAAATGATGTAAATACTTCTTCACTGTTAAGACGGGTAACATTACATAAAAGAGCTCTTATGCGAGATTAGATCAAATCAAGTCAAAATGTGCCAGGGTTGACAGTCTCAAATTTAGAAACAATTGTTGAAAGATTAAGATTCTAAATCTTTCAACAATTGTTTCCACTAATAGGGCTCTTCAATGCAGTAACATTGGTTCAACACTCAAACATCCATCAAATAAGCGTGACAGGCCGGTGGCTGAAAATGTGGCTTATTGATTTATAAAAAAATTTTTTTTTAAATACCCATAGAGGCCAGACACAATTGTAGCAGACAAGTCGTCAACTGGTACTGACAGATGTGAAGGAGTGCACAAGCACTTGTAACTTGTCTATAGAAGTTCACGCCAGGTCAACGCCAGGCCCATCAGAGTGAGTGGCATGCAGCCTGTCAGCCTGAGCCAAAGTTATTCGGAGTGGGTGCAAAAGATTGGGTGGTAATATGTTGTGATCCTATGATTCTTCCACATTAAACTTCACTGCCTTCAATCAACACACACAAACCATACATACACTGTATGGTCCAGTTCTCATTTTCTAAGTCAGCTTCTTTAAAGTGCTCATATTCTGCTCATTTTCAGGTTCATAATTGTATTTAGAGGTTGTACCAGAATAGGTTTACATGGTTTAATTTTCAGAAAACACCATATTTTTGTTGTACTGCACGTTGCTGCAGCTCCTCTTTTCACCCTGTGTGTTGAGCTCTCTGTTTTAGCTACAGAGTGAGACATCTCACTTCTGTTCCATCTTTGTTGGGAGTTGCACATGCTCAGTAGCTAGGTAAGGACTACTAGCCAGTCAGAAGCAGAGTATGAGGGCGTGCCCTGATAGTAGCTAGGTAAGGACTACTAGCCAGTCAGAAGCAGAGTATGAGGGCGTGCCCTGACAGTAGCTAGGTAAGGACTACTAGCCAGTCAGAAGCAGAGTATGAGGGCGTGCCCTGACAGTACCTAGGTAAGGACTACTAGCCAGTCAGAAGCAGAGTATGAGGACGTGCCCTGACAGTACCTAGGTAAGGACTACTAGCCAGTCAGAAGCAGAGTATGAGGGCGTGCCCTGACAGTACCTAGGTAAGGACTACTAGCCAGTCAGAAGCAGAGTATGAGGACGTGCCCTGACAGTAGCTAGGTAAGGACTACTAGCCAGTCAGAAGCAGAGTATGAGGGCGTGCCCTGACAGTACCTAGGTAAGGACTACTAGCCAGTCAGAAGCAGAGTATGAGGGCGTGCCCTGACAGTAAGGACTATTAGCCAGTCAGAAGCAGAGTATGAGGGCGTGCCCTGACAGTAAGGACTATTAGCCAGTCAGAAGCAGAGTATGAGGGCGTGCCCTGACAGTACCTAGGTAAGGACTACTTGCCAGTCAGAAGCAGAGTATGAGGGCGTGCCCTGACAGTAAGGACTATTAGCCAGTCAGAAGCAGAGTATGAGGGCGTGCCCTGACAGTAAGGACTACTAGCCAGTCAGAAGCAGAGTATGAGGGTGTGCCCTGACAGTACCTAGGTAAGGACTACTAGCCAGTCAGAAGCAGAGTATGAGGGCGTTCCGTGACAGTACCTAGGTAAGGACTACTAGCCAGTCAGAAGCAGAGTATGAGGGCGTGCCCTGACAGTAGCTAGGTAAGGACTACTAGCCAGTCAGAAGCAGAGTATGAGGGCGTGCCCTGACAGTAGCTAGGTAAGGACTACTAGCCAGTCAGAAGCAGAGTATGATGGCGTGCCATGCTAGCAGCTAAGCGAGCATTATAACGTGTGTTACAAAGTGACCATGTTTGTCTCTGAAGTAAAGGCTGGACTACTATAGAGCTGTTTGGAGCAGTTGGTGAACAGTGTTTTCTGTTGGAGATGGTAAGTCCCTTTGGGGGGGACTTTGGGCTTTTTCACTTTGTAAACCTATAACGTGCACAAAAAGATATATAACACAATAAAGGAAAGGGGAAAAGCCAAAAAAAAAAAAAAAAAGCATAATACTAGCACTTCAAAAAAAGGTCTCTCCACGTCTTTAAAAAGCTCAATTATACACTAACTAAATATTTCCATATACTTTGTCTCAATGTCAACAGCGTATTCTACATTTCAGTGCAGCGTTAAGACGTCATTTACTTATTTCTGAAGAAGAAAAAAACATGGCAAATTTTTTACTGTAACTGCCTTTGTGACATGTTGTAGATCGTAGTCAGGACATCTAGGCATTTAGTGATGCGGCAGGTGTAAAATTAGAAATATTTTGTATAACCGTTTAAAAGAAAACTCCCTAGATTTTGTGGACAGCTTGTAATAGTATACTGGAAGACAAATCAGCTAGTGTTATGACAAAATAAATGGACAGGGACATTGTGCACGTGACCAAAGCTTTGTAATAAAGTGGAGGAAATACTGGGTAGGATCAACAAATTGCATCCTTCCAGAGTGATTAGTTTCCATGGTTCTCCGTTAAGAGACTGAACTGAAATTCAAAACATGGCACAGCATATTCTAAACCATTTATAAATCCTAATCATCTTTTTATAATATGCGCAATGCAGGTAGCAGGGTTTTGAGAAGGCCTTCTGAAAATGCTTCCTGACCTCATCACATGGGTTGTTTGTGGTGATCAGTGTTCCAGGAAATTAATATTACTCCAGGAAATTAATCCAAAAGTGCATCATTTCAAAGCAGCTAAAATTGAGAAATTTTTTATTAATATTTTGGCCACATGCTGAAAAATTGGATTGTAATAAGCTGCATAAAACCAGCTGCATAACAGGTTTATTATGGCGTTTCTCCATTTCATGGTACCTGCTCGACTCTACTCGCCTTTTTTGGTTTTCGATTACGAAAAACAGTCCGTTACCTGCCAACAGGTACTTTTTTTTAGTCTCACCTCCGTGGAGGTTCCAAGCGAGCTGAGGCGATACTAAAAGGTGGCGTGAAAACCTGCAGGCTCCTGATTGGTCGGAGAGAATTGTCACTAGGCCTATTCACTGCGTCGTCATTGCTAGTGACTGACAGGGGGGTCCTGAACAAAGCCGCCATTTTTCAATAGTTTAGCCAACAGTGTTTGTTTTTTTCGCTGCCTCCAGCTTCTTTTCGTTATGACGACCAGCCACGCTCGCCTCAGGCATGAGGCGGTACTAAATCTGCGATGGAAAACGGAGGACGGGGCACCGCGGCCGAGCCGAGCCGGTACCAGCAGTGGGTAAGCGCCATAAGTGTTCTGACCACAGATCTTTACTGAACCTCTACTTACCGGGCTAACTGCCAGTAGCTCTGTCCATCACCTTAATAATATCTCACATGATAGGTCATCTGCCACTTCTAACAATGGTGTGCAATGGCCATTATAAATCAGTTAAGTTATTGTTGTGCAAACAAAAGGACAAATCAACATCAGGCAAAACAGTTGTTTATTTGGCCTAAAAGGGCCATAAATAAAATTTTATTCTCTCGATGTATTAACAAGCCACAGGAAGTCCATGGCTGTCTACCACAGCACTTAAAACATCTCATTCCGCCGCGGTCCTCAAAGACGTGAGGCCCGATCGAGATACTCTTGAGCCGCTGATGAATCCGATGCTCTCTTCCTGACTTCCTTCGCAAAAATGAAACAAAAACGTGGTAATACTGTACCAAACTGGAGGCAGAGCAGCAGGGTGATCCCTTTCACGCAGAGAAGCGGGCTTTAGAAAGGGCTATGACTGGGCTTGGGGGAGCTTGAATCAAACAGCAACAACATCAATAATAAACTAGGGAAAAACCCTCAAACGTGTCTGTCTGGTTTTATTTTTTTGCAAAGCGGATGCAAAATGTGCTTGGCTTTTTAACCACTGCAGGATTGCCACGGTTTTTTTCCCCCACCAACTTCTCCTCTCTCTTATTTCTTTATTCCCTCCAATCAGTCCATCCTCCTTCCTCTGTTGTGTTTTGCTTAAAATAAAAATGATATAATATTTATAATGGCAAAACCTATAGCAGCAAAAGAGTAACAGAGGAATAACAGCTAGAAGCGAGAGACCCCTGGATTTATAAGGAAGGCATGGGTAAAGAGAGGTCCATGGGTTTCTGCCCAGGATTCGGGCCTGTGATGAGGGAGAGGATGTCTCGTCCCCGCCCCGAGCTCATCTGGCCTCAGTGGGCACCCTGCCCAGGGCGGCCATGACGCGGCTGAACCGTTCGCTCAGCTCCAGGGTGGAGTAGGCGGGCAGCTTGGGAGGGTCGTGGAAGCTTTTGATCTCCGTCGAGCAGTCCAGTAACTTAGGGAGGAAGTCGGTCAGCTTCTCCTGGAGGTTGGCTGCCAGCAGGAGGAAAAAGACAGAAGGATGCTCAATGGTTTGACTGCACACACTGATCTCATGAAGTGGCATATGTATGACACGCCAATTCGTATGCCATTTTGGTGTGTTATCAAGACGCATAATGGCTTGTTTGGCCTCCAGTTACCTACGTTACGTGTGAATTATCGCCGTAGCGAGTAGTATGAAGGGACGGAAGTCTGCAGAGGGAGGTTGGTTGGGGAATGGGTAAAAACACAGGACTTTCACCCAGGAGACCAGGATCACGTCCTGCGCATGGCATTTTTCAACCGTTTTTTACATTTTTTGAAGCCTTCCCCAATGTTTCTTTCCTAAACCCAACCGTTTATTGTTTTCATAAGCGTGTGACGTTGGGCACCGTCGTGTTTTTGTCGTTTTTTTTATGTTACTAAAGCCTTTCCCAATGTTCTTTTCCTAAACCCAACCTTGTTTTTTTACACTTTAACCCTTGTGTTGACTTTGGGTCACATTGACCCGTTTTCAATTTTTGTTTTATATCAGAAAATATGGGCCGTAGAAATCAGAGCTGAAAATGTGTAGAAGAAAAATTTAAAACGTTGGAAAAGGAAAAAAAACTGTGAAAAAAAAGGCGTCAAAAACGTCAAGGTTGACGGAAAGACAACACAAGGGTTAATCGTTGCCTAATCCTAGTGCCTTCCAGGCAGCGCTGCCTGGAAGACGACGCTGGGGGCTTAAAACACCAAACACCTTACGGCTGACTGTAAAACTGGATCGTAAAATAAAGTTCTACGGCGTTGATCGTTTGCGTTTGTTCATGTTTCACAAAGAGTTTAACCTGAGCCAGGCCGTATCACAAAGATAGAAATCATATCACATCCATACAGGGAGAGTAGCATACAGCTGTTAAAACATAATTAAAATATATGACACACTGGTAGTGGATCGGTACTCGGTATAGGCCGATACGCAAGTTCAGGTATCGGAATAGGTATCTGGGAGCAAAAAATGGTCTCAGAGCATCGCTGGTAAAAATCAGACGCCTAAACACAGAACTCACTGAGTAAATTTTGCCGATGTGATATCACAAGTAGTTTGAAAGGATGTTCCAGAACAGAAAGCGATTGTAGAAGTAAGGAATCAGGGTCTGGGCGATAACACTCAGCTTTTCCTGAACAAGGGCCAGGAAGTGGGAGAGCAAGGCTCTCTGTGGACTCGTACTGGAACACACTGATAAAAGCTGAATCCTCTTCAATCCCATTTCCATTAGACATTATTTTCAGGAGCATTCTCCGGACATTTCTGAGTGCAATCTGACAGACAAGCTTTCGACCAGGGTTTGTCGTATGGAGGGCTGCAACAACTTCTGTTTACAAGGATATGAAACTGAACAAAAACTCAAATGTTGCCCTTTTTTGGGGGGGCCTGAAAAGTGACTCAAGTGATGTGTTTTTCTGACAATCAGCTATCTATCATCGATCTATTGTTTCAGCACTAGTTTAACCATTTGTTTACTATTTTATTAATGTATTAAGCTACTTTTGTGAACCCAAGACTTCTGTGAACTCATTTCAAGCACCAAAACAGTGTCAAGAAATTTGAGTAATGTCAAAAAGCAAACATCAACTTTTCAGCTTTAGGGCCACATTTTCTCTTCACACATTGCTCTGGAACGCTTTACAGAGAGCTGAGTGTGTTCGGAACATTTTGATCAAATACCCTTAAAAGGTGAATTTAAAAAAGGAATGTAAAAATACCCTTAGACCTCAGAGGGTGAACGACTTTAAATCTATTTGTGCCATTTCTGAAGAGGACTGATGTGATTGCTGATGTGGTGATATACCGAGAGCTGGCAACATTTTAGTCTGATGTTACTCCAGCTATTTAGCATTCATAAGCAGAATAAAATGGTTTATAATAGGGCTGCAGCTAATGGTTATTGTCACCCATTAACCTGCAGATTGTTTTCTGGATTGAATTGACTCATTTTGTTTGGTCTACTAATGGTGCTTCTCCATTACACGGTAGCTGCTTGCCTTTTTTGGTTTTCCATTACGAAAAAAAGTACCAGGTACTTTTTTTAGTGCCACCTCAGTCGAGGTTCCAAGCGAGCTGATGCGATACCAAAAGGTGACGTGAAAGCGACAGACGGGGGTGTCCTGAACAAACCGCCGTTTTTAAATAGTTTAGCCAGCTGTTTTTTTATATGTTGGACTTTTGGGGCTATGACTTAACACTGCCAAAGCAATCATCGCTGGGAAAGCGCTGAATAATCTCATTTGTTAAAAACGGGTCTGGATGGGTTTTTCCCTCGATACATTCTCAGATGACCTGGGACAAGTTGGGAAAAATAAGCTTTGGCTTCGTCCCGCTCCTTTTCGGACAGACTGAACATATTGTTTGTAACACTTTATAGATATTGTTGTTCTTTTGGTGTGCTGCTATGCACTTATTGTGTCTTTGTATTTGATTTTATAGTCATTGTTTTGAAAGAAAGAACTAGCGAGAGGGAATGCTACACCACCCTCAAAGCCTTGCTAGCGTGTGAACTGAGCAGTGGCCTGATTATGAGGCTCTTTGGCAGGGGTACGTGGGAATGTACTAGTAACCTAAGACTTGAACCCTCCAGAAATATCTAACAGGCGGCGTGTGTTGCTTCCCTCTCGGGGACTCACACTCCATCTCCTGGCCCAGGTAGGAGCACCAGCGGTTCCTCATGTCCTCCACTGCCAGCAGGTCCCTCTCCGTGTCGTGGATCAGCAGCAGAGGGATGCAGGGCACCACCAGCTCGTTCATGATGCCCAGGCCTGTGCTCACCTCCGCTTCTTCTCCCGACTCAAACATGGCAGCCGCTTGCTCGTTCAATTTCTATGGAGACACGCACACAGGTACGCAGAGAGACACAGGTAACAGAGAGACACAGGCACGCAGAGAGACACAGGTACGCAGAGAGACACAGGTAACAGAGAGACACAGGCACGCAGAGAGACACAGGTACGCAGAGAGACACAGGTACGCAGAGAGACACAGGTACGCAGAGAGACACAGGTACGCAGAGAGACACAGGTAACAGAGAGACACAGGCACGCAGAGAGACACAGGTACGCAGAGAGACACAGGTAACAGAGAGACACAGGCACGCAGAGAGACACAGGTACGCAGAGAGACACAGGTAACAGAGAGACACAGGTACGCAGAGAGACACAGGTACGCAGAGAGACACAGGCACACAGAGAGACACAGGCACACAGAGAGACAGGCACACAGGCACACAGAGAGACACAGGCACACAGAGAGACACAAGCACACAGAGAGACACAGGCACACAGAGACACAGGCACAGAGAGACACAGGTACACAGAGACACAGGTACAGAGACACAGGTACACAGAGAGACACAGGTACACAGAGAGACACAGGCACACAGAGAGACACAGGCACACAGAGAGACACAGGCACACAGAGAGACACAGGTACACAGAGAGACACAGGTACAGAGACACAGGTACACAGAGAGACACAGGTACACAGAGAGACACAGGTACACAGAGAGACAGGCACACAGAGAGACACAGGTACACAGAGAGACACAGGTACACAGAGAGACACAGGCACACAGAGAGACACAGGTACACAGAGAGACACAGGTACACAGAGAGACACAGGCACACAGAGAGACAGGCACACAGGCACACAGAGAGACAGGCACACAGGCACACAGAGAGACACAGGCACACAGAGAGACACAGGCACACAGAGAGACACAGACGGACACAGACACACACAACTTAATAATTATAGTGTGATTTATGCGAGGATCTGTACCAAACAAAGATTTTTGTCTTTAGTCTGTAGATGAGGACTGTAAGAAGGAATGTCTCTTATACTTCATACGGAACGGTTTGACACTTATTTTGTCTTTAACAAATGAAAAATGAAAAACAATGCAACATAAGTATTCAGCCTACATACTACATCATATTATCATATATTACACCTGCCTGGCATTATTCAAACTTATCAGATTCAAACTCTATTTAAACATTCTTTTTTTTTTTTTTATTTATATATTTATAGCATCAAATCATAATCAGCAACATCATTTCAGCTAGCTGCCATACATGGAGGGAGAGACGGAACGCGGGGAGAAAACGAAGAAACGTACGCGACAGTAAACTAACAGTTGTCACGCATTAGAGCTACATTACGTCAACAGCTACAGAAAATAAATTGGCCGTTATGTTACATTATGTGGAGGGTTTATTAAACAAATCAAAATTCCATGACTTTTCCCAAAACATTCAAGGATTTTACTAATTCTATGACTTTTCCAGGCCTGGAAAATTATATGTAAGTTTTCAATGACCACGGGAACCCTGTACTATTAGTCTTTGTCTTATTTTGATTTAGGGCATAATCATGCTGCAAGTTGAAAGTACAGTTCTGCCTCACAGTCTGAAAACCTCTGCTCTAGACTCAATCGTTGCAAAGTTAATAAGGCCAAGTTTCTGTTATGGCTTTTGAGACGGAAGAATATCCTGGCCAAGGAAATGAAATAACTTGTCAAAGAACACACTTTGCTGACTTTATCATTGTTCTATTCTTGCTTTGTGCTTTCTAGTGACGTTTTCCATTTGTTCTAATAGATAAGTACCAGACAGCTTAAGTACGGACATTAATCCCCCAGACATCATTAATATCACAGAACATATCCTACAGCCATTGGAACTGAAGTGGGTTGGAGGATCCTGCATGCATGAGGATACGAGCTTTTCTTCCTGTTCTTGGCCAAAACCTGTCACAGACAAACTCCCTGACCTCCCCCCGGAGGAAACAAGCGCCAGGTTTTTTTTTTTTTTTTCTCAAGCCAGTTTGGAGGGCTGGATTTGCAAAAACATCCAAGTACATTAACTGTGTCAATGTTAGCAGTGTTTTCAATTAAAACAAGAGCTGAAGGTAAACAGCAGAGCGGACGGAGCCGGAGGTTCTGGCCAGAGATCTGAGATGACCGTTCAGGCCGTGCAGAGCTGGGGTTTGAGGTTAGCTGAGGACACGCTTGTGTCTCATGCTAATGTGTTTACACTCGCTGGCCCTCCTGCTTCCTATTCCCACTCCAATGATTACATTAGGAGCACAATGCTGGTGTAAGGTTACTGAGTGCAGCGGCGAGAGGGGCTGCTAAAGACCAGTACGAGGGCTGATCGGACCCAAATACCCGCAGCCCTAACCAATAATACCAGAGCACCGCCTGGAGCTTGGAGGGGGTGAAATGAAAAGGGGCTCACATCACAACGCTGAAAGGATTTTCATCTGGCAGTATCAGATGAAAAACCCTCAGTAGAATCTTTTGTGGGCTGCAAGCAAGCCAAAGCAATATCTCAGCAAAAGCAATTTGATTACAGTCCCACGGCTCAGCATTGAAGGGGAAATGTCTGGCCCGCGAGAGTTTTGCTGAGTCACTGGAGCAGGGGAAGTTTGACACAGAGGAAAAGGGAGTGACAAAGAAGAGACGGGGATCACTGGGAAGGAACTGTCCGTTCCAAAACAGAACCTGCAGAGGTAACCCCGCTTGTGATCACTCTGGGTAAACGAAGGAATGGTTTCTGCAGGTTTCAACTAGTCAAATTTAAGACTTTTTAAGACCTTTATGAATTCAATTCAAGACCTTTTTCACGACATAAAGTGACATGAAATGCAGAGTCACAAAAGAACTTACAAAGTAAATAAAACTATTAAAATGTAATTTAAAAAAAAAAGACAGTTATAATGATCTGTACATTTACAGCAAATTATATTAGGACTAGCGAAAGCATAGAACTACAACACCACGGAATAAAAAATACACATTTCAGTGAGCATTAGAGGTAGCGTTGCATGGATGTAGGAAAACTTAGACCTATTTAAGGCCCACAATTTTGATTTTGAAATTTTAGACTTTATTAGACTTTTTAAGAGCCTGCGGAAACCCTGGACATACAGTAATAAATATATCCACCGTTATTAAGAGAGAATCGACAAGTTGTTTGAAATAAAATCAGTGACTGTGTGCATTGCCTCACCAGTAAACACTCTCGACGGTAATAACCAAGAAGCTCCTCGTCGTGCCCTCTGTACAACCCTTTGGACAAAAGCTCCTTGTTGTACTGGTACGAGTAGATCAGATACATAAGAGCCTCCATGTAACTGGAAAAAAGAGAGATAAACAGAGGTTACATTCAGATGAAATAGTATCAAAGTTGTACTGAGAACCATTTCACAGGAGAAATAAACTCGATGAACTCACTGCACAACTAGAAAGCTAGGGCTTTGCACAGACTGTTAAGGTGCTGCCCTCTGCAGGTGACATTTCAACATTGACTGGACGCTACAGATGGGAAATCAACTGAAAATAAATGCCATGTGCGACACACTAAACTCGCGTGAGTTAAAGCTCTAACAAAGTAGTTGGAGACCGAGTTAAAGGTTTCCAATATTGGATTATTAGGAGGAGCGCTAGAAAAAGGTGTCACCGTACTTTGTCTTCTGAAAGAGCTCCAAGCCAGACATCATGAAGATGGTTGTCTCGCGGAAATTCCGGTATGCCTGATGCCACATCTGATTGAGACAAACAAGTTACTGTAAGCAAGCATACTGAAATTTAAATCAAAAAAAGTTGCTGGCAAATACTAGCATTTTTAATGATTAACTACGTCCCAGCAAAGACAATGTATAATACTGTATTAAACACAGTATAAAACAACTAAAATCTACTACTACTTTAGATAGATAGAACCCAGAAGACAGCAGTGCTGACCTCATATTCGTCCATGTTGACCTCATCAGGCTTAATAAGGTCCAGTTTGGCACGTGCCACATTCATAATGCTCTTACATCTGCGGAGGGGGGGGGAGAATAGAAGAAGGGGAGACAGGAAGAGGAAGCGGCATTAGCGATGAGTCATTGTAAGGTACTACAGGAGATGAAACAGTCCACCCTGCCCCTAGGCCCTAACATGGCATAATGAATCACTCTTTAGTGCTGAAAGGAGAAGTGAAACGCTCCTCCGGAGGCTCCTATTGAGGCCACATGCACACATAAATCTAATTATCTTGCTCAAAATAGCGGAGAAGGGAGAAATCAATTTTTTCACTCATGAATATGGATTGAGGCCAACAAGCACAGTTAAAAAAGTTTTAAGAGATAGTAAGGGGCATTACACACCCTAATGACATTAACATCACGCTGTTCAGAGGGAGGGAATCTTAATATTTGCAGTCAGCAGTAATAATAATAAAAAAAGAAGTCATTATTGGATTTGTGTCTCCTAAGATTTGCGTTTGAACAAAAGAAAGAGGGAATACGATCGACAAGGGTTTGCAGCAGGAAGGTGTTGTCCAGGCGAGACTGACAGTGATCCTTTATGCCAGAGGCAAGGTCTCTGCTGCCTTCTGCTGGGCACTGCGAGAAATGTTTTGTATTTAAATGATCTAACTCAGGAGTATTGAAGGTTTTTTAAGCCAAGGACCCCTTAACTGAGAGTGAGATGGAGCAGGGTCTCCCTACTACATATATTGTAAAAAATGAAGTTACATATTAAACTGGGCCTACAATAACGTGTAGGGTGGCCTAAACCTTTATACATACCTTTTTAGTGCATAAGCTATAAAAATAATTTTTGGCATTATTTTATGAATCAAGTTTTAATGTTAACATGTGGCAGTGAATCCTTATGAGCTGTGTCTGTGGATGGCTACCAGTGATTTCCTTACCTATAGGCCAGTAAGCCTGTCATCAGTAGGGGGTTTCAGCTGATTTTGGCTGATTTATATTTGCTAATAATTTGCTGGATTTTGTCTGATAATGGTCTAGTATGAAACGTTACCTACTATTAAATACATTGTTTACAAGTTAGACAGTGTGCAGGAGTTTCTTTTCAACGTTTGACTTACTTATCCCCCTCCAATGCACCTGTTTCACGTTATAGACGTGCAAAGTATTTTTCTCTAATGAAAAACTTAAAAAAAAATTAACAATAATTTGGTCTGAGGACCCCCATAGGGGCCCCGGACCCCCTGTTGAAGATCTGATCTGATCTAACTTGATTGTTTTAAAGATGCAGTAGGTAAGTCTTATAAAACTAACTTTCTGTCATATTTGCTGAAACTGACCCTATGTTCCAGTAGAACTACATGAATTATGTTTAAAAAATAAAATAAAATACAACAGCTCCTCTGGCACCTCCTACAGCTTGTAGTGCCATTGGTAAAATTCCACTGCTCCCGGTTGATTTTCTCCCATCAGGGCCACAGGGGTGGTCTATCTGCCTGTTATTCACTGCTCAGGCACACGCATATATAGCGTTCTCCCCTCCCCCCTCCCCGCGCACGAGCTGCAGAAAGGTTTTTTCAAAACTCAGTGAATAATGGAGTGGCTTTTCAGAGGTGGCGTGAGCTGCAGGATTTTAAAGATCTGAAGAACGATGCAGATGTAGCCACATTTCCTCTCAACAGGTAACATAATTACCATGAATGATTTATCTTTCACTTGGTTATTTGTAGTCAAAAGTCCACAAAGCTACGTTGGTGAGGATGATAGTAACGGAACGATAGTAATGGTCTGATATGATGCTGAAATGGCTAACGGTAGCCTGCTAGTTAGCATCGTTTTACTGTTGGTGAGTAAAGTTAACGTTGTGTTAGTGTTTAGTTATTGAACATGTTGTCTGACATGCCGGCAGTTCTGTCAAACTCCGTTGTGTGGGAGGGGCTTAGGAGACGGTTTGGGCTGCAGCAGAAAGGGGGGAGGGACTGAGAAGTTGTCGATGTTCAAATTTGTTGGCAAAGTCCTGGCTCTTCACAATCTTACCTACTGCAGCTTTAAGTGACTTAAGAACAGAAAAAACACAAAGTTGTTGCAGAGTGTACAGTCTAACCTACCTCTCATCGAAGGCCAGGTTCCGGTCAGCAAACTGCGTGAGCAGAGTCCTCTCCAGAATCTTCTTGGGCGCCTGGTTTTGGATGAAGTAGACGATGATGTGCTGTAGTCGGTAGTCATTCTCAGGGGGTGTGTCCTCTTGGGCAAATCTCAGAAGACGAGCATACTCCAGCTTGATCGCCTGACCAGAGAGAGAGAGGGAAAGAGTTAATGAGTCATGGTTAAAAACTGACAAAGGCTGAGGTGGTATGGACAGGGATACCTCTACTTATTCAGGTCCTCTCGAGTCGAGAACTTATAAGGTACGAGATTGTTTTCGCCCAGATTACGAACTTTTGGACAGATAACTTGAGTTGATTTCGGAAGTCACAACTATAATTTTCTTTTCTTTCTTTTTTACCCATCACTGGGTACGATTTAAAAAAATTCAATACCGATGCCGTGAATTCGATAACGGTTCCTGAATCATAGTCAATACTAATTTTATAACATCCATTTTAACAATTTTTTTTTACAACATTACGGTTCAAATATTTGTTTCATCTTTTAGCTTCTTAACACACGTGAGCCCCGTCTGTGTGTAACGTGGTGTTCTTTTTTCCTGCATCCCTCTACAATGTGCGACGTTAGCCAGCCAATCACAAACATTATTAGATCTTGGTAGAAGCATACTCCATGTTTTCTTGGCTCACTGACGCTGATGAGATCAACTCCTTAGGTAAATTCGGTCGGTGCCTAAAAGTGCAGAAGTTCGGTACCCGGCCCTAGTCTAAACGCACCTGCGATTTTAGGCTCTTATTTCTGAAAAAAACTTTGTATTTCAAGAGACTGGATTGAAATTTTAGGACTGCAAACGGTCTAACGGATTCTATACATTTGGACATTGCGAATAATGACATGTTGAAAACAATATGCCGTGTGCAATCATAATTGCAATCTTCCCTCTGTGCTGTGCGAAAAGTCACAGGTTCAATGGGTATTCAGAGTTAAATGCAAACACACAACAGAACTTCTACAGGAGGCGGATGTGTCTCCGCAGGACTGGTACATGAACATCAAATATATTTAGTAAGATAATCACTCACTCTCTTTTAAGCTTTTCTCTCTCTGAACTAAAAAATCTGCAGCACATGCAACTTGAACAAGATTATTATTGAGATGGAGTCCATTTATGGAAATCTTTCTCAATGCATTACTGGCCACAATTAGATGCTCATTTGCATCTTAACTTTTTCCCTATTAGAAATCGATCTGTCCCTTTGGTTTCACCACACATTGTCCCTATTGAGAACAGTGTCCCTATGGAGAATATAGCATAGATGTACTGCTGAGATGGCATATAGTACTGTCACGTTTCCTCAGTTTACCTTTCAGCTTGGTTTCTTAAAGAGATTTGGGAGGCAAGTTAAGAGCTGAGCACCTGTGCAGCACAAGCATGAATACAGATAGCATTCCCCTCACACGCTGCCCGGTTTGATTTGTAAGGTTTGAGTTGCTCTGTTAAGTTCCACTGTTACTGTAATAATTACACTAATTGCTGTAAATTACTGCAACATTTTTTAATCTTTCTTACTGCACTGCAAGGAAGTACACAGAAGAAGACAAAGAAACACAAAAGAGTAGGTGGATGGAGGTGGAGTGAGTTAGTGTGGAATGAAGAGAGGCAAAAGAGAGATAGTGTGTACCTTAAAAAAGGCTGCCTCGGGCCCATTCGTTTCATACACGCTGCTGGATTTGCCAATGGCCATAATTATACCCTGCATGTTGGGGGTCATCATTGCCTGCCCAGGAAGCAGGAACCATGTCAAACAAAACAATAGGCCCTTGTGAAGAACTGAGCAAGGCCGACCACTATGTTATGTGCGCTGAGGCACTGCAATTGAGCATACCACAGTTAGGGCATGCCAGACATCACTCAGCAGTCCATGCATTGGTTAGAGTGACACAATTGTGACGGATACAGCCAGTCAGTTCAATGGCACAATCCTCACAAGGATTATGTGTGGAAACCAAGGCAGCCATATGACAGCTGTGTGTGACAGAGAGCAAACAGTGCAGGAGTCAGTCTGGAATACTGAGCAGCAGCAATGCACTCAGAACATACTGACCTACAACTGCTGCTGATATCAAGACAACCCAAAAAAATAAAAAATAAAAAACTGTGATTCCATGGTAACTGCATGAAATCTCTGCAAACTATAATAAACAAGGTTGGTGCATTTGGCTTCATGTACAGGTGAAAGGTAGGTATCAAATGGACAACATACAACAGCTTTTTCAAATCACAACATGATTTCTTTTCACCTAAGAGTGACATGTGTGAAGAAGCAGACCGTAGCTTTCTGCAAAAGGTCAATCTGCCTTTGTGTCAAGATGCAGACTAGCTCAAGAATAGACTTTTCACACAAGAGTAATGCAGGAAGGCCAACAAAGAGGTCAGTCTTATTTGCGCAGCATTTCCAGCCTCAAGCCAATCCTGAAATCAGTCGGCGTAAAGCGGTCAGATGTTCTCAGGTGTGAAAAACCTTATGTAGAGCCATGTAAATGGGCAATGGTGCTCTCACTCCAAATATCAAACAGGCGCAGGCTTCTTAGCACAAAAAGGAAGAGAGAAGATTTGGCTGGGCGAGAGCTACCTCGTCATCGTACCCCCCCTCTTCTGACTCAATGACAAAGGTCCCCACATTAGGAATGGCCACCTCTACCGTGCGCTGGCCAGGGGACTCATCCTCCGTGACCAGGTCAGGGGGAGGGGTGGAGGGGGTGCTCACCTGGACCTCAGGCTGAGGGGAGGAGGGAGGGGGAAGAGACTGTAGAGAGACAGATGAAACAGGAAGGACAGAGAACTGATGGAAAGGCAAAGGAAGATCACATGTAGGGGAGAAAAAAAAACAGTGAAATGTTACAGTATAAAAAGTAGTACCAAGTGTTTCCCATTAATTACCTAGACCAGGGGTCTTCAAAGTTTTTTAGGCCAAGGACCCCTTAGCTAAAAGAGAGATGGAGCAGGGACCCCCTACTACATACATTGTATAACATTTAACTGAATATTAAACTGGGCCAGATGGATGAAAACTGATATTTACATATTATTTATACATCAAGTTTAAAGCAAATCGCAGCACAGGTATTCGTCATCAAGGGTGTCAAGGAATCCATTTCCCGTTGCTAGGTAACGATAGCGTTCATCTAATTGGTTGCGCTTTCGAAAGGTCAGCGGCAACTAGGTCAAAGTTGGAATAGTTTTAACTTTGAGCGCAGCGCAAAGAGGCAAATCCGAGCGGTGCGCGACGCCAGGGGTAGCACGGCGCCTAGTTGGGGGGGGCACCGTTCGAAGGAGCCTGATTCGACTGCCAATCTCACACTCAAATCTTTGCAGAGGCGTTTTTAAATGAGGATCATTCCATTTTCACTACACGGGGGTGCTCAATGTCGGATTTTACATATAAGTTACCCGTTTTCTCATACAGCATATTGTGACATAAATATAAACACAATGCTGTAAATCAGTGTTTCTCAACGGGGTCGGTACCGCCCCCCCAGGGGGCGTTCAGAAGATTACAGGGGGCGCTGGAAGCAATATTTTGGAAAGGGGGGCATTGATGTGCACTTGGGGGGCATTTGTTTGAAAACTAGTTTAAACCAAAGATTCACAATAACAATACATGTTTGCACTTTAAACTACTTGCAAAAAACAGTGGTCTTCTGCAACATTAAAACCTGCCAGTTCACGGCACTGCGACTGGACGAGACGGTGGATCATAACTCTTCTCTTCTGCGCTTCTGTCAGTTTTTTTTTGCGCAGCTCCGCGCTGCCTTCATGGAAACGGGACGTCAGAGCATCATCTTAAATGAGCTCCGTACTTCAGCGTGAAGCTGCGTTCAGATAAAAAAAAGAAAGAAAAAGCAATCGCCACAGGGTGGTGCGACGTCCTGTTGTGTTCTTTAATCCCCCAATGTAGCACAAGTAGACTTTATATTTCACAGTAACAGTTTTTCGTCAGATCGTTTAGAGAACTCAACGTTTCCTACTGTACCTGAAGGCACCTTCATTTTACAGAGAAAGAGAGAAAGAAAAGAGACAAGCGAGATATCAGCTGTGCTTTGTTGTTTGGCAAACATTTAGCTGTTCCCCGGGCAGTTCAGAGCTTGTGTTTGGTGTTTAAAAACTGTCTTGTTGAAGCGATAGAGGCAGTGATGTCATTGTTTACTGTACGGGACTCTCACACCTCCACAAAACACAGCGCGATATGGGGTTGTGTTTCTCCAAACGTTTTTTTCTGCCATTTACTCGCAAGACAGGCGATAGCAAACCTAGATTGTTGTAAGCATCAACAAATGGCTCTCACTAACTTTAAAAGGTTGTAAACTTATTTCCATTTCGAAGTAAATCCTTCTGCTTTTACCCCTTGATAAGTGCCAGCTTGTTTTCCGGTGGAACAATTATAGATTTAGATTTGAATGAAAAATAGATTTGAATGTTAAATTGCTAGCTGTTTCTGATTGGCTACTGTTAGTGTTTGCAATACCTAATTAAAGTTTGAATGTTACATATCTAGTCGTTCTGATTGGCTGCCTGTTACCTAATTTAAATTGAATGTCAAACAATTGCATTTTTTTAAACACCTGTAAATATAATTTCTCTTCACATGGTTTATTTGATACCTGGGGAACTAATAAATATGTTGTTTGTCATTCAATCATATGATTTTTTGATTATTTTTGATAACAATAGTAACAAAAATAATAATAGGCATAATATTAGGGCGTAATCATTAATATTCGGGGCAACTAGCCTACATCTTATTTGATGGGGGGCGGTTGGGACCTGGATAATGGATAGTGGGGCGCTGGCACAAAAAAGGTTGAGAACCACTGCTGTAAATAAAAATGTGCAAAGAAAGAAGCTTTAAATAAATCTTTTTAAAGTGTGTGAATAAGTCCAACCGCCCCAAAGACAGATTTAAGTTTCACGTTCCATGATCCGTGACCGATGGAGGGATTCAAACTTTTAACTGAAAGCTCCAAACCTCTTTCAATTACTCTTCTCCACCCCTGAAACACTTATACAATAAGAAGCTACTCTATTTATGCCTGTCCCAATCGGTTGCATGTTTTCATACAAAAGGGAGCTTTACACACAACCGTATCAAGTTTGTCTCATAGTGATGTAGGGACAGCAAGAATAGAATATATCTTATTATCAATCAGGACAAGTATCCTCTTCAAGTTATCTGTTCTATCTTACCTTTTATCTTTTTGTTCTGCAAGTAAAGTATATTTGTAATTTATTTTCACCATATGACCCGTCCCGTATCATCCAGTAGAAACCCTTTTCATTCAATAGATGGTATTTTGTTGATCTGTAGCACTCTAGATCAATAGACTGAGATTAGAAATGATGTCTAATGGATGTTTGTTTGGTTTGAGTGATGCTTTTGACTTAAGCTGCAAATCATCTTCCTGTTGACGTCTCCCAGAACTGTCTCATAACGTGAGAATGAAAGGCTTTCCTTCCGAATATATGATTTTCATCCTTTGACACCGGTCTTGTACTTTCTGAAGAATGAGTGCTTGATGCCTTTGGTTTGACAAAATGAACATTAAATGTACAGATTGGATGTCCTATATGTAAGTAGTATTTAGAAAATTAAAATGTCCAAATTCTGGGTGCAAAGTTTGTTAATGGGGATGTAGGGAGAGTTAGAATAGAATACATTGTTATTGTCCACCAGGGTGGAAATTTGTCAAGTTGATTAATACCCTGTCCTCTATCTGTAATAGACAGAAAATAAACCAGTTCAACACAAGTAACCATTTTTCCCCAATGTGAACACCCACCTTGAGTCAAACGTTACATAGAGGTGAGGGGAACTGCAGAGTCGAGTGAGCATTCTCTGCGATCCATTGTTCAAATATTGATTACAGCAGCTCAGTTGATAGAGCGCACGCCCACATGTAGAGGTTCATTCCTCGGCACAGAGGCCCAGGGTTCCTGCATGTCTGCCCCCTATCTCTACCCTTTCATATCTAAGCTGTCCCAGTGATTAAAGGCGGAAATGCCCAAAAAATAATCTTTAAAAAAACAACCCAAAAAAACCCTGAGATTAGTTACTCAACAAGAAAAAAAATTACTGGATGAAATAAAATAAGACTAAATTAAATCACAGGTGGATACGCATCAGTTCGGTGATCAATATTAACAAACTGAAGTTTAAGAACGACAGGCACCTGATGGGAGACAATGACTCGGTGTGAGAACGGTGTAGTGCGTGTTTTTGCATGTTTTACATACAGCATTTAACAATGCTTCGGGGCTTCTCTCCTCTTGCTCAGCAGCAGCCCTGGAGATGGCCCTCTCCGTGTCCTCCTGCAGGTGCTTGGAGTCATTGGTGGGTGATGGCTGCTCCATGTACTCTGGGTCCTGCTGGGGTGCTGCAGGAGGGAAACGACACCGTAAGAGAAACAAACCAAAAAAATGCATGGGTCTTACGTTTTTTTTCCACACAAGCATTTTGAATTGATTTTATACGCGTTTGTCATCTACACAAATGTGCATTAGTGTGAGCATGATTGCAGAAATGATCCATAGTGTTTACCAATATCTAGGATTACATGAGGAAAGCTCTTATTTTGGACCGGTGCCTAGAATCAAATGTAGTTTAGGTTAAAAACAGCATGTCCACATTAAAATATCAATAACAATTATCCTTCACTGCCTAATTTAGCATATCATCATACCGTGTGCTCACCATAATTCAATAGAAATACATAGGAGTGCTGAATAATGAACATCTAAGGCTATGTTCACATTTGGCGTCTTTTTTAAAGCTGCCAGCGTCTGTTTTACATTATAATTCCATGGAGTATTCACAAAAGTGCTGAGCGTTTCTTTTTAAACGCCACTAACAACGTTTTTTTTTCCTGCAACTCAGAGAGATACTTTTTGAAGTAAAAAAAAGCGCCCTACATCAATCGCTTTTTTGACAGCTGACCATGGTAATGACAAGCGGAGTAGTGAGACCTGTCGTTTCCAACGACAAGAAAAAGGAGAAGGTTAGCTAGACTTGTGCTAGTGGAGGAGCACAGCGAGTTATACGATATGATCGGATGCTCCATGTGCAGGGAACTCGCTTTGTTTTTTCTAACATAAATTGTAAATTCTCTAGATCGCTCGACCGCTTTGTTTTATCTCGCGCCGCACCACATAGCGCTGTAGGATACTGTAGCAGAAGCTGAAGACGCTCTCGGCTGCTTTTTGGAACCAAATGCTGCCAGCTTCTTCTTTTTTTTTTTTTAACTACAAAAGTGCCCTAATCAACTTGTTCTTGTCAAAAAAGTCGCCAAGTGTGATCAAGGGTTAAGATCACTTTCGTACAGCCAGTTATTTTTTTTTTAGCCAAGACCTTTCCTAAATATAAAATAGTATACAATAACATGCCAAAGTCTGTATGACTGCATGCCAATATTTCAAGGTCATTTCCTCATCCTTTCATAACTATTTTTTCTGTATTTATCTTCCAGCCAAGTATTGATTCTCAGTTGCATGCTCTCCTGTGTATTCTGAGTGTCAGGACCCTGACCTGTGTTGTCTGGAGGGCTGGACTCAATACTCATGGGCTGAGGGGAAGAGGAAGAAGTGGAGATGCTGGCTGCTGCCGAGGCGGCTGCGGCTGCGGCTGCTGTGGCCAGGGCAAGCTTCTCTTGCTGGGCCTTGCGGGCCTGCAGGGCGTCCCACTCCTCAATCTCCTTGCCAAACAGCTCATTGTCCTCCTTCACATACTGCTTCAGATCCGGAGGCAGTTTTTCCATGCCGCTGAGTATCTGTCCCGTTTCTTTATCAAACTCCTCTGCACAGACAAAAGAGAGAGACCGTGACTGTAAACTGGGCTGCTCAAAAACATGACAATGTGTCTTTTTTATATCAATTCTTTCAACAGAACTGACTTTACATAAAGTGAAGAAGCCTCAAACCTATGCTTTGACAAGAACTCACTTGTTCTTGTCATGATTTGCTATTTTCACTTTCAACAGCAGGTCTACAAACTGCCCTACGGGAAAGATGGCAGTACAAAGTCTGAGTGGAATCAGCTTCACTACTTCGATTTAACTGAACCAACAGATGACTGAAGTGATATTTTATTCTAGTGTTAAATTACCAAGAAGCTCAGGGATAGGGCTATGCAGGTACAAGGGGTGTAATCTGCATTTGTATCTACATTTAGATTTATACCAGACGTGGGCAGGATTTATAAAGGAAGTGGTTGGAAATTGTCTAGACAGCTCCCAGAATATACAAAATAACAGAACTGAATCATGTCCCTAAATTAATCCAATAATAAAGCATGATTTGTATATGACGAATCAAATATTACCTCCACATTTCAAGGAAAGAGACTATGTGACAACCAGCGAGGGAGTGACAGAACAAGCAGTAGAAACAATAGTTGATTCAAATCAGACATGTCTCCCATGACTTGATCAGTCCTTCACTGGACAAATAATAGCAGATGTTATATTTTGGCCTGTAACTGCAGCCTAGCGTTTTTGAGAAGAATGTCTGAATTAATAAACAGAGACAAAAACCGACCTCTTACACAATTTTGCACCAAAGGTACATTTTGCAACAAATTCCAAAAGTTGAATATAATTCGAATAGTAAAAAAAAGAAAAGAAATTAATATTATTCGAATGCTAAAATTACTTTTCGAATGTGATTTTTTTATAAATATGTTGGCTAACATTAGCTAATCTCCCTCTTCTCGCCGTGGCCTACCCGCACGTGAAAAAAAATAACAAATGAAATTAAAATGGTATTATAGAGGAAGATTCTAACACATTTGAACCCTACTACGGGCTAAACCTTCGTCTGTGTGTACCTTCTATGAGAAAGGGCTTCTTGTCGTTGATATACATGAGGCAGTATGCGCTGGCATTGCGGTAGCCGCCAAACGAGTCCCTGACCAGCTCCTCCCAGGACGACTTGGTGACGGAGATGTCGTTGTACTTCATCCAGCAACGCTGATGTGGGTCGTAGATGTAAGCCCAGTAGTGGCCTGCGTTGGCTTGGCCTTCATGGACAAGCACTGCGTGAAGCCGGTATGGAACCTGGAACAACACAGAGTATTTAAAATGCTGATTAACAAATGGAGGAGTTGACGGCTTCTTGTATTGCAAATATGACCGATTACCGAAAAGTGCTGCTCACCTGCATCATAGATTTGTCAGAGTACATAACATCAATGGTTCTGTGGATTCTGTTTATACTTCCCTGCAGATCTGGTGGAAAGAAAATCATATACAATCTATTAGTAAGTGCCATTAGTAGTCGACTTTTGCAATATTACAGAGGTACAGGGAATTGATGCTGTCTCGACGACGTTAGCGTGTAACGTTTTTATTCCGCTCCGGTGCTGCCGGAAATTCTGCCGGGTGAAACTCATTTTGGCTGGATGTCCCACACCTTCCTCTTTCTTTGTGTTGGCGTTCTAAACTCCGGTGGATTTATGAGGACTATGGTTAACTGCTCCTCAGATCTCTGCAGAGTAAATCCAGACAGCTAGCTTAACAAGTTCCATCCCGAGTCTATTTGGCGGCACCGGTGCTCCGTCCAGGGCTTAGGACCGCCCAAGACAATTGTGATTGGTTTAAAGAAAACGCCAATAAACCAGAGCATGTTTCTCTCCCATCCCGGAATGTTGTGTGGACTTGCCAGACCTTCCTCCGCAGCGCTGTGGAGGAAGGTCTGGCAATGCAAGAGTGCGATGACGTGTAATGTTAGACAGCCAATCACCTGCATTATTAGATCTTGGTACAAGCATGCTGCATGCTTATTTGCTCACTGACGCTAATCCGATTTGCTCCTTAGATATTCAAATTGGGTATAGAATGACGAGGCATTTTTGGATACTAAGGATGCAATGCGGTCTGTGCCAAAACAGCATTGAATTCAGTAACCAGTCCTACACAACAGAGACGAGCATAAAGGGCTGCAGGTAGGAGGCAGGTAGACCTACCACGCGTGTCATTTTCCACTTCACTCCTCCAGCGATGCAAGCAGCCCTCGAGCACCCTCAACTCTTCGTCAGTGATGTGGCGCGGGGCTGGGTGCATTGGGAGGTCGGGGGGTAGCCGGGACTGGGTGAAGGGCTTATGAATGGGTACTCTCTGCTGCTGGGCTGCAGCGGGAGGTGCACTGAGACCTGAGGCGGGGCCCGAGGTCTCTAGGGCAGGCAAGGAGTCCTGCTCGGCTGTGCTGCAGGGTGAGAGACACGGTATAACAAATACTAATAAATAAAAAAAATGTTTACAATATGAAAATGTTCTTGCATTAGGCCCATTATTTCCATTTGCACGCTCCCTTTACTCATCTGCCTCATCTTCAAACTTGCCTTGGTGGGGGAAGCGGTTGTCCTGTTGTGCCACCGGGAGGAGCTGATGAGTCAATGTCTTCCACTGGGGAGGTGCACACTGGCTTGCTGGAGGCAAACTCCATTGCATACTGGAGGACATCTGCCAGAGGAAACCTCTTGGGGCCTGAGCCATAACTCAGATACCTGAGAGAGAATATAGAGTGGTAGAGAGTGAGTGTCAAAGAGATGCAGGGAAGCCAAGGGAGAGACAAATAAGAAAAGAGGGCATAGTGAGAAAGGAACAGACCAGAGCTAAATAAACAGTTATTGGTGGACAAATAGTACCTCTCCAGTCGCTGCTGAAGCAGCGTCAGATGCTCTTTCAGCCTCCTGATCTCCTCCCTCTTGATCCTGGTTATGTCCCTGTTCCTGTCCATGTACCTAACAACACAAAGGCCACAGCACAGGCTTCAGTCTTAAAGAGACTTGGGATTAATGGTTATTTACTGCAGACACAAATACTGTAGATTCCAGAATAAAGCCCAGCGCTAATATTTCTATTACCTGTCCATGTAGAGCATAGAGGGGAACTCAAGCTTGTTGTGGATCTTCTCAGGTCGTCCCAGTGCTTGGTTGAACTCAAATCTTGACAGTTCAAAGGTCAACACAGGAGGGAGTTCTGTGAACCAGTGCTGAAAGAAAAATTGGATGTTGACCTTGAGATGGATTCTCTGTATCGTGTCAGAATATATTATTTTGGTACGGCTTGGTTGTAATTTAGAGTAGGGCTCGGTAATATATCGATGAATCAATTTTGTGATATGACACCATGATATCGTCTTAGATTTAGGATATGGTAATATGATGTGTTGTCTTTTCCTGGTTTTAAAAGCTGCATTACAGTACAGTGATGTCATTTTCTGAATTTACCCAACTATTCTAACTCAGTCATTTTATCCACATTACTGATGATTATTTATCTAAAATATCAGTGTGTAAAAAATGTTGTGAAAGTCAACCCTAAAATATTGTCGCAAGATTGATTGATATCAAGGTATCTGGTCAAGGATAGATAGATAGATAGATAGATAGATAGATAGATAGATAGATAGATAGATAGATAGATAGATAGATAGATAGATAGATAGATAGATAGATAGATAGATAGATCTATTAGAGGTGTTGAAATTAATCAAATAATCGATGCATCGTGATGCGGACATGGAGAAATGCAAATCGAGAAGAGGAAATAAAACACTGAGAAACATCGAGAGACACTAGAATAGTTAGCTTGGAAAAGATCAAAGTGGAGTAATGAAGCTGAAGAGGTGTACACTACTCAGTTGTTTTCTTGTCTAACAGCAGTGGTTTAGAACTAGTTTTAGCTAGTGTGCCTGGCTAAAGTTGGAGCCAATGGCGGAGAGTTGCTAATTCGGAGGACGCTGATTTTGGACCGGAGAGGACGACAGCGTGTTTCCCTGCTGAAGAGGACTTTGCCGTAGCTGGTGACTGTTTTTTGTTTTCGTGATTGAGCTGTGTTTCTTGAACTAACAGCTAACTGTAAGTTGGATTCAGTCAAATAATCTATATGGATTTAATAGAAAAATGTTTTTGATGCATCGTGATGCATTGAATCGAAGACATGATAATCGTAATCGAATCGGTAGATCAGTGAAGATTCACATCTCATATACATGTGTTATATATTATATGATATTTGATTTTCTCCATATTGCCCACGCCAACTTTAGAGTAGTTTTTCTTTTAACGTTCACTTGTCACAGAACCCTATAACAATTTTTCTTTTTTGCAATATACCTGTCTAATTTGATTTTCTTTTAACATTACATGTCATTTAGCTGACGCTTTTATCCAAAGCGACTTACAATTGCTATATATCCCTGGTTGATGTATCGCAGTGGGAATCAAACCCAGATCTCCCACACCAAAGGCATGTGTTATATCCACTGCGCCATCATGCGATTTAGATTTGACCTGCATTTTCCTGGGGGAAACCCTGTATTCCTATATGATGTGAATGGAGTGTCACTCCTGCTCTGTCTCTAATGCTCCCTCCCTTCCTGCCTCCCTCGGGATGGCTGGGGTTTTTCCAGAGAGCTGGGAGCCATACTCATCTGTGTACTGACCTGGTAATTAGCTGCTCCCAGCTGCTGTGGGACAGCCAAGGCCAGGCTACAGCTAACCAGAGGTCACACCCACAATAGCACAGGTGTGACATAAGGGCAAGGAGGTCAACCCTTTGGAGAGGATCCACCACGTAATCCCAAATGTTTAACGCTTGGGACATATGAAGCAGTATGAAACTTAAGGCCATTAGTTACTGTTAAGTGCACCTACTACTTTTCATTCAGGATGAAAACAAACATCAACATAGATTTTCATTAATACTTCCCCAGCCAGTTTTAACTGTTGTCATACTGACCTCTTGACCAGACCTGGCAGAGTTCTCTGCTGAGTGCAGGGACTCGATCTCTCCCTCAATCATCGCTGCCTCGAGACATTCGTGGAGATCCTTGAAGCCATTCACCTGCAGCGGGTACTGCCCAAACATCTCTGTGTTTTCAAATTTTTTACCTGTGGAATAACAAACGCACAATAGACAGATGAGCACTGATAGTCATTACTGCTGACCTACCTGAAAAAGGGTTAGGGTTAACTTTAAAAGTAGATGTGTGCCCTCTTTTTTTTTTCTTCCAACCAACTACTTACAGCTGTGTCATCACCTTTCATTCATGTGTTGCAGCTGTATATTTTCAAACTGGTAAAGGAAACCCTGTCTTTGCATTTTATTTTAATCACAATCTGTTTTAATAAAAGAGCTTGTGAAAAGTGGCTTTGACTTAAAACTGAACATTTAGCCCACTTTGTAAAAAAATACAGAGCTATATATTGTGTATGAAAAATTTGGGTGCACCTAAATTTTGTGCTGGTGCACCTAAATAAAAATGTTAACAAGGCAAAAAGTTAGTCTGGAGCCCTGCATACATTGGGTCCAATGTGTGCCAGAAGAGTTGGAAAGGCAAAGAAAAGAAAAAGCAATAACACAAGCCATTTCACACTCGTTGGCATCCGAGCTGATTTGCACTTGTTCAGCAGTCACTCACTCATCATTAAACAGCTGCACAGACCTCCCCGCATCAACGCCTGACTGTTGCTGGCGGACATGTAGATGAGGCATTAAGGTCATCTTGTGAGCAGCAGAGTCCACTGGCCCAGCTTTTGGTGGCTCTGGGCCAGTGTTGTCATGCATAATAAGCACAATGTCAATCAGCCATCAAGGTCTTCCGCGATCAATGCAGCCGCTCTCCTCTTTTACATGGACCACATCTCATTAAGACAAGGTCATCTTTCGTTACTAGAGGCAAGGGCTGGCGTGCTTTCTGGCTGCTGCAATCAGACCATGCTGACGCTTTAACTCTCTGGGGTTCTCTAGCTACCCCTCACTTTCTCTCTTTATTGGTTTGAATTTAAAGCTATAGTGCGTAGTTTCTGTCGCCCCCAAGAGGAATTCTAAGTAATGACAACAACACTGTCGTCGATGGACTCTTCAGAAGAGGTAATTATCTTGTAATTTTTATGTCCTCTTTGTCTCCAAAGCTGAACGCCGCTGTGGTCCTTTCTCAGCGGTGACGTAAAACTCATTACTCGAGCTGCCAGACTACACAATTTTGTAAACAGCCATACTGAGAAATACAGAGAGTATGTGTTGTGGAGCTGATAGGCTGAATTAGCTTTGTGTCAACTCATTTGGCAATGGCTTGAATGTAACGGACGCTCATTAATATCAAAAAGTGGTGCACTGTAGCTTTAAAGTGCCCATATTATGAAAAAAAAAAAAAAACTTTGTCTGGGATTTGGGGTGTTATTTTGTGTCTCTGCTTCCACATGCATACAAACTTGAAAAAAAAAACATCCATGCTGTTTTGAGTGATACAGTTTCAGAATGTGTCCTGCCTTCAGTCTCCAGGTGAGCTGGTCAAAATCTGCACGGCTTTCTACGTCACTAGCCGAAACGAGCTGGCTAACCGCAACCGTTAGCATGCTAGCGCTAGCATGCTACCTCGTTCTCAATGGCAAAGCACTGCGACAACACACACGCACGTTCACCATAATCTACAAAAGTACATGTGCGTCCTCGTTTAGAAGAAGTCTCCCAGCTAATCCTGCCTTGTAACTGACTGAAGTTGGAGAAACAGCCTTTCTTTTACTGTCTATGGAGCTAGCTGACATGATCTACGATCTGAGCTACTGCGCATGTGCGAGTGCAATCAAAGATAGTACAGAAGAAAAGATGTCTCACTCTGTAGCTAAAACAGAGACCTGAACACAGGGTGAAAAGAGGAGCTGCAGCAATGTGCAGTACAACAAAAATATGGTGTTTTTTGAAAATTAAACCATGTAAACCTATTCTGGTTCAACCTTAAAATACAATTATGAACCTGAAAATGAGCATAATATGGGCGCTTTAACACCTCATCTCACCTTCCAGGACACCCACTGCAAGGAAGCGGCCATAGAAAAGCTCCACCATGGGATTCTTTGGCTTCTCACCCTCCCTGAAAGCAAAACAAACGCGTTTTTTAAAAGGAATTCGATGTTCGTGTTGCGAGGTCAAGTTTTGTATGTGGTTAAAAAGTAAAAATTGTTCATCACAAAATGTGGTGCCCAATAACACCAACAAGCATTTGTCTACTGCATGTCCATTATTTTAACATTGACCTCTGGCTACAGAGAGCAGGGGTTACCTGTCTTCTTCAGCCTTCATCTGGAAGGCGTCCTCCAGCCAGTCCAGCAGCTTGTGGGTGAACTCGCTCACATCTTGCTGTTGAGAGAAATACACACAGATACAAAGGGACCAATTACACAGACTGCCTTTGGGACACTGATGTCACGGAGTCAAACTATAGGACTTAACTGCGCCTGCAAGCAAGACAGTACAATCAGTCAAAGCAACGTTAGGTCTGTCATCTGCCGATTAACGCTGAGCTTTGGGTGGGAGATGACTCGTCTTAGCCGAGGAGTTTTGCAGATTGCTGAACTTCAAAAAGGAGCGTGCATGCCAAGAGGCCATCTCTCAAAGACATCAATGCTAGCCGTTAATTCAGGTCAACGCCCATCTGACTAATACACCGAGCAGTGACATGACTGACGAGGGGAGAAGGCAGAAGGCTGACCTCTGTTAACCTCTGCAGAGACACTGGCTTAGAGTGAATGCTTATGTAAGGAGAAGAACAGAACGGTTTTGTATAATTGACATGTGTATGTCACATTATAGGATATATGCACAAACAGCTAATTCCTGGTCAATATTATTTTTTGCAAAGTTCAGAGGGGTGGGTTTGAGGATTAATAGTTATAGATCAGAGAGGTTAAGAGTCTCGGATTCAGTATGGCTGAGTCAGTAGAAATTGAGCAGTCAAGTCTGAGTGTGAAAGGACTCGGCACAAGAGGGGGGTAAAAGGTATTAATATATGTGCAAACAGCAGAGAAGTGCTTATTTTCTATAGGACAAAAGAGGAATGAATAATAACACACGCAGATGTTTCTACAGGAATTATTCACATTTTGGAAGTGTGACTGTGTCTGCCAAACTGACTGAAACACTCATGTAGTAGTGGAAAATATGTAAAAAAGGAACCGCGTTTGTACACTTTACCCTATTTGTAATCATTATATAACCCGTGAGTCTCAGGAAGTATAATTAACTTATTTGCAAAACAAAACCGATACAGACATGGTAATAAGAAATCACTAAAACTATTAAACTGGTAAATAAAACTCAATAACATATAGTCATATGTGTATATGTGTATATATGTAATATGGAACAACAAATAAAAACAGCACTTCATTTAAAAAGTCATTTAATAATAAAAAAGGCTTTCAAAACGGTCTGTCTGCAAAATTGCAGCATGTTTTAAAAAGTGCATTCAAAGCATGTTGTGTGGTTTAGCAAGCAGCTAACATTAGCACTTAACTGGCTGGACCTTTCATTTGGCTAAAAGTGGTAGCATAAGGAGAGATTTACTTATTACTAAATTTATCAAAGCCTATTTATTTAGCACCTTTATACAATGGTTAGTGAAATGCAGTGCTTTACAGATGACTGAAAAGCTGATAATAAGAGCGACATGGCCAATGGGTTTCCTTAGTATATGTAATGGAACTGGTGTTTAACTGTATCAACAACAGCACTCAGGTCAAATAGTACAATAAATAAAAATGGGGCTTCTGTCTCAAACATTTCTAATTTAATATAGAAAAAGGGAAGCCACTAGGGCTTACTTCAGGCCCACAAGGACAGTTAAAATGCCATTATTAGTTTAATACATTTCTGATTTACTGTTCGAGTTCAGGAAACTAACGGCATGAAAACCAATTTCTCTAAAGATGTACTTAAAATTGGAAGATTAGAGATTGGTCTGTACTCTGTAAGTGTTGATGGACCTAGACTACTTTTTTTTTTTTAAAGGAGTTTTTTCTAGCACAGTCTTAAAAACTATAGGGACAACACTGATTAATAATTGTTAGGACCTCTTTAGAGACCAAAATAAAATAAAATAAAAAAGGAGGTTGGTATCGGGCAGGTGGAAGACTTTCATGTGTTTAGAACTTTCCTGAGGAACTCAGCATCTACCAGGTCAAAACAGCCATGTGAAGCTGTGTGTAAAATGTGTGCCGTCTCTTTGATTTCATCAGGAGGAGATACTTATGTAACAAGAACATAACCTCTCACCTGCTTGCAATAATGAAGTTCTCTTCATTGAACACTGCCTGTACTAAGTGAATGTTATTATGCAGAGGCGGTATGGCAGAAAGAGACTTACCTGCTGCGACTCACTGGACTTGAAGGCATCTTTAAGGATTTCCACAGCTCGTGACGGATCAACATATTTCCTCTTGGAGCCCACCATGAGGGAGAAGAGGTTCCGCAGCTCCTGCATGAAAGGCAGGTTCCTGTGTTCCTGCTGAGAGAAAAACACGAACAAGTATATTAACAAAAATAATAGTATCACCAGCCTTATACATACAAAGAATGAATGCCATAACACATTCTTTTATCATCTAGTTTGACAGATAGTCATTAACTGAAACAGAACATAAATAAACAAGGAATAAATGAAGCCACAATTTAGTAAACTTAAAGACATTTAAAATTCTAAATAGTACAGTACCAGTATAAAACAGTAGTGCAATGGCAACTAAAAATGGCAACACTAGTGCCACCCCTCAAAACTGAAGCCTTGCATACTGTACACATGTTTAATTGGTGGTATGTTCCTGTGTAAAATATTGCCAAATTGCTGAATTTTTGCTACCATAAACTCTAAGTAACGTTACACAAAAGACGGTTTAGAAAGAGTATCTGTGGTTACACTCTCCGCTAGCAGATCAAAACACAAATCAATTCTTCTTCAAGCGCTCTAAAAAAAACGTAGTTGCAAGTGGCCGGCACTAGCTAACCATGTCTGACCGTCTCTGCTGTGTCCCAGTTCAGGGGCTGCAGCCTTTGCGGTCTTCTGTGGTGGCGGCACAGCGCAACTTGCTGTGTGAGCTACTATTTTGGGGTGGTAAAGAACTGATTCCCGGTTTGGTTTGCTACTGGAGAGTGTACAAGAGCTAATGTTAGCAAACGGCTGTTTTATCCAGGTGAAACTACTTTAAAATTAGATTTTTTGTCGGGTCTTCATTACGTAGGATTAGATCGGTGCATAGACTTGCGTACTAGCCTGTACCGATACCAGCATTTTAGGCAGTATTGGTACAACTCTTTATTAAATACCCTCAATAAGTCATTTGAAGAGCATGGTAAAGGTCATGGACTGAATCACGTCACTTTTAACAACAAAGTGTTTCCATAGGTCTCATCTTTACATTGTGCAATATCACCATAGTGGCATTATGACAGAAAGATACAGGGGTAACGTGACTTAGCGGTGCATTATAACACACTTATTTTCTGTGCTAGAAAGTCAGGGATGCCGATGTAAGGATTAGATTCTAAGCTCTAGCAGTTGCATACTGCTGAAGTGAAAGGTCAGGGATTAGAACCAATGGAACTGACAGGAAGAGATGACTGCCCCAAACTACACTTCCACAGCAGAGGCTTAAACCAGATTAGTGACAGGCTGCTAACCCTGTGGTGAGCCCTCAGCATGGTTTTGACCGTCCATATTTCCCCTACTGATAACTATTCTGCCAATGTGGTGGTGAGGACCAATCGAAACACACAGTCTCTGCATGTTCATGTCTGTTCTGAAAGAGAAATACTTGGGTTTCATTAAACATTTCACAGAGGGTAGGGATTCTTGTAGCTTGCTAGCGGTGAGTTTACATGAACTATCAGGGGCAAAACACTAAGCTGCTGTGAACTTAGGGCACGCTTACACAGCTGCTGAACGGTGGCTCACAGCTCCAAACCCTCCGAGCTAAAGCACTACTAGCTGTGAGAGGCTAAAGATGGATATACACACAACTGATGTGAGGTCGCACACACACTGAACTAAAAATCATCACACTCTCACTTTGTTTTTGCGGCTTCATTTACCTCTGTTGAGGTCCTGGGAAGAAATATAGGGGTCTAACCTTTTGGTTGCGAGGCAGGTCGTGGACGCGGGCTGGCGGTGAGTAGTTGAGCACCAGCCTCTGGAACTCCAACAGGTTGAACAGAGACTTGAGGTTGAAGAGGGATAAAGACTAGGTTAGTAACATCCAACGATAAAGACATACATTGTTTCATGTCAGAGGACAATCACGGTTAACTGCAGTGAACAATCTAGTGTTTTCTTAATGTAGAGAGGCCTCATCAACGTGCATACAGTATAATGCCTTAAACCTCTTACGTGTGGCATTCCACTCTGTAAAGCTAGGATGCTGCAGCAACCGCTATAAGGTTTCAACTTTGTATAATTATTCACACTACTTTACGCGCAAGCTATATGTGCAAGATACTGCTTCTCCCTTTGTCTCCACATTTCCAAATTAAAACAAATGTCTTAATCAAAAGCTTATGCTCTCTGCAATAACATTAGGACCACTCTTCCACCCAATGCAAGTCAATCTGCCACACGCTTCTGCCAGCTGTAGTGCATGAAACAGAAATAAAAGATAGATTATACACAAATAGGAAATAAACCTGACCCCTTTACGTTTTACTTGGAATGATATGTTGACAGCGTTTGTTGCATCATGTGATACAAGTCCTGAAAAACAACCTGAGGTGATGGAGGAAAGTAAGGAAACGCACTATGGAATGTTTAACATAACAAAGCACAATGACATTTAATATGCCAGAATATTAAACTCAGTTTGGCGCGATTAGGTTACATGTAACGAAAACTGCACAAATTGGGGGATCGCATGTTCAACCTTTCACAGCCATTACAAGAGCCACTTGCGCTCACTGCTTTAACTTCAGGTCATGGTGTTTAATTTCTGTTTTGAATGTGAAAGTGAACATAACAGTTGTCGAGATTTCGATATCTTGTTATGAAAAGAAAGAGTTGTTTACTTCTGTGCTTGCACTAAGTGCAGCGGGGTCAGGTACAAGCAGTGCCTTCTTCTCATTACACACAGGGGCCAGGCACCATGTGATGGTGTATCCAGTGTTCATCTGGCATATTTCAGATCAGGTCACAGTCTACCACTGACATCACCAGCATAGAAGAAAGTAAGTCTTTGTGACAGCTGGGCTAAAATGTTCCAGCATTTTCTCCAGCATATAAACATTTAGATTACTCTCTTATCCATTACTACTTAGGAAAACTGCAGCAGATTCAAGCATTGATTCCTGCATCTTTACAATTACATGCAACCAAATAGGAACACACCAAGAAATTCAAAGTGCCTATTAGTTTACTATTGACAAAGACACTAGGTTTAAGCAAAGTAGTAGAAGAAATGGCAAAAACAATCTCAAACAATGCCTTCCACCTGGTCTTGGACCATCAGTGTGCCTACCTGTATGACAGCACTGAACCAGCAGGTATTGCCAACATTTTTCAGCCCCACAGGGCAGGTGTCTATCCTCTTCCTGTCATACGGGTTGGGTGAATCACTCCATACTTCTGTGTGGGTCCGCTTCAGACTTGCCTTGTTCTCTGCTATGCTGGCCTCCAAAACTCTATAAGAGAAAGGGGAAAGAAAGAAAGTAAGTAAGAAAGAGAGGAAGCTTTTTTCTACCAAATTTCCACCAATACATTTGAAAGGTCCAGCTCAACCCACTAGTGGTAGCGGAATTACCTGCTTTATGTACAATTCAATTTCTTATGATTTTTCTAAAAGGTGGTTTCACAGTAGGGGGTGCCGTCACTTACTGGCTCCCCTGTTGCAGTTTATCCCGCACTGTCCCCTAAATTGCTATTTTCAAACTTCTTCCCTCTCATTCTTCATCTTGTCATGATGCTCCCTAGTCCGAATGGGGTTAAATTGATCTGCCTGATTGTGGCTCCTTAGCATTGTTCTACAAACAAATTACACGAATGACAAGGTAGGTGACCATCAGCACTTCCTTGGACGGTGAATCAAAGGAAAAATATGAGGTTTAAGTGGTGACTTTAAATATTAATTCCATTCCATTTTTCCACATTAAACCGCAAACATAGTCTGTAAATGTTAAAAATATCCAAGAACCAATTTTCAAAACTGCATTTCTTTTAACACAGTTTACTTATCTCTAAGACAGAGATAATTTGTTGTTACTATGTAACTATCATGTGATGTATTAGATTAGTAACAGATTAGACTCTGTTGGAGTTGTTGGGACTGTAGAACACTCTGTCCACATGGTGTTACAGAGTGATGCTTCTCTTACCTCATAAACAATCTTGAGTACAGATCTGGCATAGAACAGATACGGGTCCCAGAGAGCACATAAACCCGACAACAGCCAAATGCTGGCCTGCCATCAAGTTACTCGCAGAATTAATGTTAATTAGTGACAGCTGATATGATCTGCCACCAGCGACGTTTGTCATTTTAACAGGTGACGGAGCACAGTCAATCACTGGTGCAAACCAATCATTTTTCACATTTATAGACTCAAATTTGTACTCGCATGTGGAGCGACTAGTTAGCAGAGTTGAGCCCGGCTGTCACTAAGGAGAGCAGCGCTGCAACACTAGCAGGTCGAGGTGGACAAAACACAGCAGAGTTCAGGAAGGAAAGCATCTGATTTTGATCAGCTGTATCTCTACCCAATATGATCCATTAAAATATGCTTGGATCGGCCCCAATACCGATGCTTAGAATCGGCTCGGGACATCCCTGATTACAATAGGGGTCTTGTGTTTTTATTTTTCCTGCCGGTATGGTCAGATGTTGATTCCAAAATTTCTAGGCACATTTCTTATTAGTGAGTAATGCTGCTGAGCCCACCGGCTAATGGCCTGCTCCTCATCAGTGATGCCTGTCTCCCTGAACGCCCGGTTGGACTCCTCCAGGCTGAGGGCGATAGCCCTCTGCAGGTCATCTTTATCATCCCCCGTCAGGTCAATCACATCTGCATTAAAGAAAACACGCACAAGCTGTAATTTGATTTGCATGAACGCCCATTTTACCTTGGTTTATACTCCGACAGCTGAGGGAAGTACTGAAAACCCTCTAGTTTTTCACATTTTCTTTCAAATCAAAATCGAGATTTGAAAGAATGCGATTAGCTAATCGTGAAGACCGCCATTAATCCAATGTGCAATATTTAGTTGAATGTTTGGTGTAACATTTGGTTCAACATGTTTTACTCCTCTTTTCATCATAATATTTACTGTTTTTTCATAAGATAAATGCTGGAATAATGTTACATATCACAGATTGTTTACAGAAACGTCCTATCTTCAGTGGACGTTTCATTTATTTTTATGACTTTATTAAACATGATGGTAGAAGGTGCCATATGGAGATGCTGCTGTTGAACTGAGGCAGAGCAGACATTTCACTTTACAGGAAAGTACTAATATGTTTTTATTGAAATAGTTCAGAACTTTAGCTGTTGTGATAAATGTTCTGTGTTTGGTGGTGTCTCATGTTATAATGCTCCATGACATGTTTTATCTGTTAAACAGTGAATACTGAAATTTAGCTAAACTGAAGAAGAAAAAAAAAGAAAATCGCAATTAGATTTCTTTTCCCCCCAAAATCGTTCAGCCCTATAGGGGAACTACTGTTTATTACATATGGTGATTTGTGTTATCACAGTATACAATAATCCATATCGACAAAGCTAAAACATGGTTTATTGTTAATTACAATTTAAAAGACAGAAATCTTATATAGAAGTTATGAAACTGTAAACCGAGCTTATATGTTTTTTTCTTCTAATCATCCCTGTGAGGTCTCAAACTTCCTTGCCAAAAAGTTTAAGTACGCTGCTCACTTGTGTCTGCCTGGCTTCCCACGCTGATGTATTTGTCGCTGGCCACCTGGGACGTCTGGTAGTAGGTCGTCTCATCTTGCTGAGGAACCTTGGCGTTCTTCTCCGTCAGAAACGCCACAGCCTCGGCCAAGTCTCCATTGCTCACCTGCAGCAACAATGTGTGTGTAGAGCCATATGTCAGTTCAGTATAAACACGGGGAAATTATTTGCAGGAACACTTGACTAGAACTTGAACCCTGTCTCAGCTCAAACTTTCATATATTTTCCAACCTTAAGTTTCTTGGTGAGACCTGAAAAATGTGGCTGCTGTTTAGGAGAACTCATACTAACAATAGTTGAGGAATACAACTGAACTAGAAGAAGTACAACTAAAAAAAGGAAGATGGCAAGATTGCCAAAGTGTGTGCTTATCTAATGTAAAACCGTGTAAGGCCGGTTACACACTGGATGTGTGGCGCGAGCGTGTCAGCTGCGTGGCATGTCCGTTTTTATTTCGGCTCCCATGTTAACAGGTTAGAGCTTACACACTCCCTGCGTGACACGCCACGCTCACGCCACGCAGCCAGCGTGTAACCGGCCTAAGTGTATGGTTTAGCAGGGACTTGTGTGGAACTACGTATACACTCTCTGCGACGCCCAGAGATTAACATGGACCAGCAGTTTCATATGAACGGGTCAAATGTGGGTTTGAGGTAGAAAAGCATCTCACCTGTCTTTGACATGAAATGGGTCTTAAAAGGAATATGTGGTGATGCTTCTGTGAGAGCGGAGTGGCTGTTTTTGCTGTGTGGTAGTGTTTGGATGAGTATGTGAAGACAGCTTGTAAACAGAGTTTCTGCAAACTGTTTCTGCAATAGCTAATATCCGAACGTGTGTGGGTGTGTGTGCGATGCATGCGTTTCACAGAGTACCTGCAGCGCCTGCTGAAGCAGCTGAACGTCTGTGGTGCCCGTGACCTCCCTCAGCTGGTTTAGTAGCGTCTGCTGGTGCTATCGAAGGGAAAAGAAGAGAAGAGAGGAGGATACAAGGCAGTTCAGAGCAGGGCATCATGGAGACATGACAATGCCAAGGAGCCACAGCTGTAAGAGTGAAGCCAACATTTCAACTCAATCAATAATGGAGCTACTCATAAGGCTATTACACACCTATAGTGACGGCCAGGTGAATGAAAAGAAAACAAAAAGGTGGAGTAAGAGCCATATCTCTATCTAAGGCTACAGGGGAAGGTTTATTATGATTATCTATCTTTTTTTAAATCAAGGAATGTATGTGTAATTATTTGGAATATTTAAAACTGGTGAGAGTTTACATAGTGACATTCATCACAGGCTTTTTACTCATGCTATGCACAGTGCAGTTGACCATACTGTGAGTTTCAGCTGCCCTAAACAGTTATACATATGGAAGACAATATTGCGGGGGTGCACAAATAATGTCGGTTGATATTTATATATTCTTGATTGATTAACAGTGTTTAACTGAACATTAATTACAGTGAACATAAACATCCATAGTCATGGCATAAGCATATAGTTCTATAAAAGCAATATTTGACTTGTCACTAGCTCAACACCATCCAGAGATTAAAGCAGAGAGGAAAAAAAGAAGGCAACCTGCTGCTTAGCCCTCCAAAAAATAGACTCCAGGAAGTCAGACCAGTATCAAGCATCAGTATCAGCTCCATTAAAACGAGCCATTAGCCCTCCGAGGCCTAAGCAATTCTTTTTCCTAGCCCGGATAAACTAAAAAAGTATGCCGGCTCTACGCCGCAGTGATCTGGATAACAGTGCTGCACGATGTGAGGAAAATATGCGATGACAACGTTAAACATCGCGATAACGATATTACTTGCGATAAATAAACAGATATTAAAATGTACTAAGTTCTGCATTTCTGCTGCTTTCAGTATTCTGCTAAAATACAACACGTTGCTTGTTGGATTTGAAACAAATTAAAGTAATAATTATTCTAATTGAACAGATTGAGCGTTGAATTGAATATAAAAATGGCAACGCTAAATAAGAGTGACAGTTAAATTTTAAAGTGCAGTTTTCTGCTGATATTTTCTTTCAACTAACACAAAAGATATCGGAGTGTCTTTTGCGATATGTCGCAGCCTTTCGCGATGTGTTTATTGCGCAAGTTGATATTGTGATGAGGATGAAAAAAGTATATATTGTGCAGCCCTACTGGATGAAAAAAGTATATATTGTGCAGCCCTACTGGATAGATATATATTAATTGTATAGGACATAGTTTGATTTAATTGGACCTGTCAATTCTCTTCCCTATTAATGAGGTCACAGAAGTGTAATGACATACTCATGTCAAACCCAGCTGGACTGCATGGTTTTACAACACACATTTACCCTGCAATGCAAGGCTTGAATAAACTCACTATAAATAATGGGGGGATGCACTTAGTGTCAGCGTGCAAGGCATTAAAACAGAGGAACACTGACTGGAACGTCACAGCTGCAGCAGCCAACAGTGTCCGTTCAAAGGGGTCTTCTTTGGTTGAGGAACAGTTGCTATAGGTTGTTTTCCCACTAAACATTTTTTTCTTGCACTTTTAATGGACTTGCTACAGCTACTACACAAAAGGCAATGGAAACCAGCCATGCATGGGAAAGTGACATATTATAAAGCAGCACCACCAAACAAATAAGCCAAGCTTTCATCCATGTTTTGTGCTGTGCCCTTGAATGTCAAGAGTTTATATAATATCATGTTTTATAGTTTAGATGTAAAGACAGTAATCAACAACCCCACGTGCATAATAGCATCAAGCACTCTAGAGAAGCACACTAGAGAGTGAACTGTACTCTATTTCAGGTAGGCAAGAATCTAATTGGGGAGGACTTTGTTTTTAGGGAGAAAAACTGTTGATCACAAATGAGGATTGTGTAAGCCTTTCCCCTGGCACGGCAAGGTTAAATAAATGAAAGAAATACAGAGCCGTCAGTCATGCATGCACCCAAAACATTGTGCACTGCAAGTATTTTTAGATTGTTGTGTGCCTTGGAAATAAATGAGTCTCAAATTGTATGCGCAGTGCCACAATATCAAATATATACTGTAGATTACTTCATTATTATGGCTGGGTGATAATCGATTCACCGATTAAAATCGGTCTTTGTTTGAGTGATTTGATATGGATTAATATAATACTGAAACTGATCTTCTAATATATGCCTTTTCACCATGGTTACGAAGAGGCATATGTGGACCCAATTTTTGGGGTCAATTCTTAATGTAAACACTAACCTGGTGCATTCAAAAATATATATATGTAAGGGTTGCTTCTTGCTTGTACAATGTACAGCTTTAAGTTGTCGGAGAGTCTCTTTTTATATTTAAGCAAAATTGGTATTGCAACCGAAATTTCCCTAACCTAAATCGATATTGAGTCGGAAATTTAACCGAATCGGGACCTTGTGAATCGGATCAATTGGTGAAATCATTGGCGATACCCAGCCCTATCGATTAGAAATTTAATAGTCACACACAGTGAACACAAAGCAATGTGCAAACCACACACGCGCACACAGGTCCTACTATTCTCTTAAAGAGATACGCAGAAGTCTAAACTTCAGGCCACTTACGTACGCTACGCCGAAAACTCTGCGTGGAGCCTCCGCACGACCATAAATCACGCTTTAACTGGCTAGACAAAGTCTGAAGCCTTATTCAGAGAAAATGGGTACAGGGGCTGCACAATATATCGGTTTTTTTTGTTTTGTTTTTAAAAAGGTGCCCTGCCAACACGTATTTCATTACTTTGTGGTAATGTCTGAAGTTCAACCATGAACTCTAACATTTTTTGTGGAAAAATGCCTTGGTTACCTTGTTTCAAGCCATTCTAGTGTGGTATAGAAAGCCTGCAGGAAGACTCAGCTCGATTTCTGCCAGTTATCATTAATATTCAACAAGCTAAGCTGTTTGAACAGCTAGCCAGTCTGGTGAAGAGCCCATTCAAACCCAATGTCCCCAAAATCGAGGAACCAATCACAACCGCTGAGGCGGGCTTTACACCAATCACAACTGTTGAGGCGGGCTTTACGCGACGACGATAGTGCAGCGACGGCGAGCAGCTTTTTGTTTACATTCAACACGATGGCTACCGAGGCCGCACTTCACGTGCTCAGCCATGACCGGTGACCGGCAGGTCAGTCTGACATATGCCGATTTCATGCCGGTCAACGCTACAATTAACTGACAACAGAAGTTATACCAGTTACAGTTCTCAAGGAAGCACGCACACACGCACGCGACAGCACAGTCTCTTTTTTTCCCCTTTCTCTCAACTTTTCCTCCGTGTGTTGCTCGTATACGCTCGTGGTGTGAAGCGCGTGTCCGCGCTATTCTCCCACATGTAGGGAACCTCGTGAATGAACCTGCAACATGTCAGCTGTTTGGAAATTCTTCAGCGTGTGTGCAGAAGATAACAAGTTTGCAATATGCAACACCTGCAAGGAAAAGGTAGGGCGTGGAGGGACAACACCAAAAAGACATTTTTTTTTGTTGGATATTGGATGTGAAAAGCGTCACCCAGATCGTTGGTCTGATTGGTTGAAGGACTATCCAATGCACCCAGAGGCATTTGAGCGGCATCCGTTGGTGAAAATGGGAATCAACTGTCAATGAACCTTCCCAGACCCACTCTCAGTTACACCTGAGAAGGGTCTGGTGTCAGCCAGGCTAACAGAATGTTGGAAATTATTTTCTTTTGTTTGTTTTAAATTCAAGAATTTGTTGAATTTAAGAAGAATACTGAAAACAGCAGAAATTGAGAACTTAATACACTTTAATATTTGTTTATCGCAATTAATATCGTTATCGTGATATTCAACGTTCTCGCATATCACATATTTTTCTGATGTGCAGCCCTGATGGATACCACAACGGTGGTTATCAACTTGCTCTGTTAACCCTGGATTTCTTCTTCAACTCTGTGCACGTTCTCATAAAAGGGGGGCGTTTAGAGCATCATTTGACTCTTCTACCGCACTAGATGGACAGATCATGTGCCTTCCACCTATGAAGAATACAAAAAGACATTACAGCAAAAAGCATCGCTGTTGGTTGCTGCAAATAAGGCAAGAGAGGAATACAGGCAGAACATTACTATTGCGTAAATCCATGAGTGAATTATTATTAATTCGATCAATCAGTGCTATTATATTCGTCTATCTATCAAACATTCTAAAGATCTTACACTTTAAAATTTTTTTTTTCTATTTAAAACTCAAAAAAAAAAAAAACTAATTTTTTTTTTTTTTTTTAAAAAAATTTTTTTTTTTTTTTTTTTTTTTTAATACAAAAAAAAAAAAAAAAAAAAAAGTTTTTTTTTTTTTTTTTTCCCAGCAAATTGATACCAGTGTGTTGGCACAGCAGGGTAACTGAAGTGTGAGGAAAGTCACACCTGTGACCGATTTGAGCCAAGTCAACCCCAAGAGCAGTTACTCAGATATGTGCGTGCATGCATGCACGCACACGCACGCACACTCACACAGTACAGGCCACTACATGAAAACCTGCACCACACCCAGCTCTATGACTATAACTAAAAGGACTATAACTAAATTCCACCACACACTCACACATTGTCAAAACAAATCCGACCTGGACAGCTTTGTACGTAGACCATTATATGCAAAAAAGGATTTAGTATAAAAGCTTAGAAAAAGAAGATGCATACTTATTTATTGTACTATAATGGCTCAATCCAGTATAAGACAATGTTTAGCCTGCCTTTGCTGACATTGTTGTTAATCATGGTTTCATTTCAGCCCCTGAAAAGGTCAGACTGCATAATAAGGTGTGTGTTACAAGGCTACTTTTAAGTTTGAGTCATCAACGGAAAGGTTAAGTATTTATTTTTGCCTGGGCTTCAGACCCATCAGATATGATTACATCACTCTTATGCAAAACTATTATTTATTTACATTTGGACTAACATTAGCAGAGTAAAGGTCCAACCTAAGCTTTAGCAACATCAGTCAAGTGGTTGCAGAACTAACCAGAGCTCCTTGAATTTCCCCTTGGGGATCAATAAAGTATCTATCTTTCTATCTATTAGATAGAAATATGCAACGCTGGGCATGGTGGTCGCAGAGGTTAAATCCTTTTAAAACTCAAAGCCTAAGCAACGCAATCGACCCTAAATGCACTTTAGTAAACTGAGAGGGATGATCAAATGTAACATAATAATCTGCCTTCTCAGTTATGAACCATTATACACTTGGCTTGCTATCTGTCTACTCAATCCCTGCCAAGCATCAAGGCTGGGTTCTACCTTCGCCGCTGGTCATGCTTTGTAAACAAAGATACCAGATATGGGATGCGTAACCTAGGAAACATTTGAACACACTCAAACACAGAGTATCCACTTATCAATACTAAAACAGTATCGTTGCTTGATAGGTTTTAGCAAAACGTCCCGTGAAAATAAAAGATTTAACTCTCTAGCTAGCTAGCTAAATACTAGCTAACGTTACGAAGTTGACACTAACATAACGTTAAATCTTTCACTGTCACTGGGCCTTGTTCATTCCAACTGACGACATAATTATCCCAGCATGCTAAAGTTACAAAGAAAGGTATCCTCCACATTAATGCGTATGAACTTTTAAGCTATAGTTAACGTTAACGTAACCCAACTAACACGAACAACTCTAAGGTTTAACTTCACTGTAACGTTAGCTAACGTTGTCTAACCGCTAGCTAGCTAAATGTTGAATAACGCGTTACGATAGGATAACGTTAGGCCTAACTTTAATAAATGTACTCGCGATTTACACACTGTTCCTGAGCAACAGTCCGTAACCCGAATAAAAGGACTATTTAATGTTAACTTAACTAGCCAAGAAACTGGTTTGCCATCTCTGCGGGTACTTTGAGCGTTAAAAGTAAGTTGCTAGCTAGCTAGCATTAGGCTAAAGTTAGCTTGCCACAAAGTTAGCTTCTGTAAGCTTACCTTTTGAGAATGCTGCTGGAGGACATTCTGCTCCACGGTCATGGCGGGTTCAGAGATAAGTGTAATTAAATTCAAACCGGGAGTAGCGAAACGCACAGGCTATATTTCACTAAAGCGAATTAAAACACGATGTTATGATGTCCCCTCCTCAATCAGTGACATAACGGGCGCCATGGCAGAGTGACTAGCGCAGGTCGTCAGCAGGCATGAAAACATTGCTCTGCCTTGCCTGAGCTCTGAGATCGATTACTCACGTCTGTCTAAACTGCATTTACGTCATGGAGGATCAGATTTTTAGAAAATAAACGTTGGCCAGTTATTTGTGTTTAATTTGTTTTGTGTGGTGATCATGGCCATAAAATCATTGACACAAATACGCACTATTACCTTATTAACCGAAGAACTATCATAGACATGTTTACATTCACAAGAGTAAAACAGCCTACGAATAGGTAGGCTACTACAAAAGGGATTGCACTTGCAAATGTTGAACCCATTTAATATCTCAATATTTATTTTGTGTAGTATACATAACTACTACCATAGCAACTAAATAATCACATTGTTGTAAAAAAATATATATATTAAAAAAGTTAGGAAGATATTACAAAGCTCAATCTATCCATGACCATGCAGTTTTTCCAGTTATGGATGAATGCTGTTATGGTATGTGAGTGCAATGGAAACATTGATAAACAAACACATTCAATCAATTTTAAGTCACATATTATATAGCCGTAAGTGCACAGATAAAGTCCTAATATTCGAAAAGGACACTGAACAAGGCTATAGGCTATATATTAAGGCTATAAACACAGTTTAAATTCTACAGCCAAGAAAGCTGTGAAAGGTGTGTTGCTCAATATTTACCATAACCTTACACATCATTTGCTAAAGTATGTAGGCTCTGCATTTAACCCATTTGGCTCTTTGGGGAACATATGTCATTCATTAACTTCTTCCAGCTGGTTGGGTGTAGGCTCCGCCTATTATTCTTCTTTTGCACCAAATCCTCATGGTGTACTTGGTATTTTGTTTGTGGGATTACACTTTCCTGTGAATTGACATTCTGGAAGAAGAATTTCTGCAATAGATCCTTAAAAATGGGTATTACACATTGGTTTTAACCCAGTAGAAGCAAAGTGATCAATAAGTAAAACTATTGAATAAGCAAAGTCTAACTGCAGTGCGAAAGATGCAATACAATTATGAAGATAAATAGTAAATAAAGAATGAAAACAAATACTCAAATTGGCTGCTTTGTGAGATGTAGATTAACTCAATAATTCAACACCATAATAATATAAATATACACCAAACGTTCAAATAGATTTGACGCAGGGAGTTATCATGATAGACATCACTAGTAATCAGGAGACATTCCATCACAACTGATGGAATGATGTAACGGTTGGATTCCACATAAATGTCAGTCGCTATCAGGTGACACTGAGACTGTAAGTACTCTATTCAAGTTTAGATATCACCCCGAGTCATGATATATAAGTGACATGAGAGCAGTGGGTGTAAGAGAGGGCATGATGCTGTATTAAGATAAGGGTCACAGGACTGAGTGACCACAGACCCGACGCCCTGACCTCTGTGCTTATGAAGTCTTTTGAGCGCCATGTTCTGGTTCACCTCAAAAACCCTCACCGACCCACTCCTGGACCCAGAGGCGCAGGAAGTCATTTTCAGCAGGGGGTGCGGGGTGCTGGGGACCAGACCACTCTACCTCCCCAAATAGGCATACATAAATCACATGCCAAATCACTACTGGTCAAAAGATGAATGACTTGGGGAGGCCTCTAACTCCCCCAGTAAGAGCGTGAGCCCCATGTAGGCTGAGTCCTTTGCAGCGGCCTGGGTTTAAATCCGACCTGCGGCCCTTTGCTGCAGGTCATTCCCTCTCTTTCTCTCCCCCGTTCCTGTCTATCCACTGTCACTATCAAATACAAAATAATAATAATAAAAAAAAAATATGAATGACTGATGACAGAAAGCTGATTTTGAATCAGTACGATGTAAACAACCTGCTCTATGCCCACAAACCTTTACCATTAGCCAATCTACACAATGCATGCGGCCTTCTCCCAATCATTACCTGTCCAGTCATCATACTGACTTATAAAACACACAATCACGAGACTTCATTTTTTGTAAACAACTTTTCTTTTATTCTGATTGGATAATTATCACCATAATAATTATGCCCATTGGGTAATCTGGGCTTGATCGCAGTTTGCCAACAAGGGGTGCTGCCACCAACAAGGGGTGCTGCAGCACCCCCAGCACCCCTACTTCCCGTGCCTATGCCTGGACCCCCTGCAGTTTGCCTACAGAGCCAACAGGTCTGTAGACGACCCAGTTTTCTGTATTTATTGTTTATTTCATATTGAAGCTGTAGTGCGTAGTTTCTGTCGCCCCATGAGGAATTCTAAGTAATGACAACACTGCTTTTGTAGCATCCACCCCCCCCCCCCCCCCTCCACACAGTTGCTAGTAGCCAAGGAGGACAAGGAGGATTAAAAAATGATGGACTCTTCAGAAGAGGTCATTATCTTCATGTGTCAGCCTCCTTTTACACACACACACACACACACACACACACACACACACACACACACACACACACACACACACACACACACAATCAGCAGCACACAGTAGGACTTAACTTGATAAAGTGACAACAGTGCTCTGTACCAATCAAAACTAATAGTAATGATTGGGTTCCCGGATAGCTCAGTTGGTAGAGCGGGCGCCCATATACAGAGGTTTACTCCTCAATGCAGAGGGCCCGGGGGTCGACTCTGACCTGCGGTCCTTTGCTGCATGTCATTCCCCTCTCTCTCTCCCCTTTCATTTCTTCAGCTGCCCTGTCAATAAAGGCCTAAAAATGCCCCCCAAAAAAAAAATTAGTAATGATAAAATAAAATAAACACAAATCGAATCCTGCTCTTTAACTTCAACTATTTTAGGTCAAGAACTATCATTTGGCCTCTGGGAGCTGTTATAACAACAGCACAAACTTGTAGAACCTCCACGCCGCTGATATTGAAAAGCTTACATTTTTTAACTTTTACATTTGTTTTTATCACTCTATGTAGGTGTGAGTTGCCCACTGTTAGTGGATCATCTTGAGTAACCAGGTCATGATTTCTGAAAAGACAAACTGCTGTTGAGTTTTTTTTTTTAATGTATTTTTTATGGTGCCTGAGCACCACAAGCAGAGTGCCTTCTAGTTCCATTATATTTAAAACAAGGCAGACATCTCTACAGCTAATATCTCCAACGCTGGGCAACTCACAACTAAACAATCTAGATTGATAAAATAGCACTAGTTAGAGAGAAAAATATGTATTTTTTTAAATTCTGGGTGCACTGTGCCTTTAATGTCATCACATTTCGGCCCACTTGTGTTTGAATATCAACACTGAATATAATGGATAAAGGGACTAACATTGAGTTGTCCAATACCTGCCCTAATCATTCAGACGGAGAGAATAACCTAAATCCAAACACTGGGCATTCAAATGTGTCAGCTGTGATGAATTCAGCGCAAGATGGAGGAGAACACAGAACTGGGTCATCCTTTAGATGTTCAGGAATAGCATTGTTGTCATAGTTCTAACTGAAGCAGTCAGCGTGCTTTTGTTAACATGAACTGTGTCATCTAACTAGCACATATAAATATTGATGGGAATAGTCAGAACTTTGTGGTTTTAGTGGGGGAAGGATTTAGCAACAACGTAGACGTCATGAAGGAGGATTTCATCAAGATATATATTTTGCAACTTCATTGCAAGAATAATGGATATCAGAAGCATGCTCAGTGCCATTTGACTGCATATGCACAAACATATGGTAGATGTGTATTTTTGTTGTATGTTTTTATTCAGTACACACGTTTGCTGTTCAACGCAGGGGTGGTGATGGCGCAGTGGATATGACACATGCCTTTGGTGTGGGAGATCTGGGTTCAATACCCACTGTGGTACATCAACCAGTGTGTCCCTGAGCAAGACACTTTACCCATAGTTGCTCCAGAGGTGTGAGACCTCTGACATATAGCAATTGTAAGTCGCTTTGGATAAAAGCGTCAGCTAAATGACATGTAATGTAATGTTGCGCTGTTGTTCAGCCTTTCTCCAGCAGATGGAGACATCCTCCTTTGGAGTGGCAGCATGCATGATGTCACAACCCATAATAGCAGCAGGAAAAATGAATCATGAAAACGATTCCACTTGGTAAATCAAGTGGCATTATAAATCACAAAGTCGGTTTCCAATTTTTTTTCACAGCGCTGCACCTTAATCAATATTTGATACTTTCTAGTGTGCAGCGTGCTGAAATATTGACTGGCCACCCGAGTGTGTGACGCTTTCCAGAACACCTCTTATTAAACCCAGTTTGACCTCGAGGCAGGAAGCGGAGCTATCTGTCAGAGGATCTGGGAAGCTGTCAGGAAACCAATCAGAAAATAAGTTGATGAATCAATTGGCAAAGTCAAACAGGAGCGGCTGCAGTCTGAATGGATCCGTGGCTGACAAGCGGATCTATAAAGACTTGTTTGTTGAAGACCTAAACGGATCCGGGAAGTGAGCCCCAGTTCTGTGTGATAACAGCTTCACCACACCAGGACAGTGTAAAATCCCCACCATGCTCTCTGTCTCATTCACTAATCCACCACACATACAATCCAGGTTAAATCACAACTGAACTTTATATGTAAAATTAGAAAAGTCAGTGATAATAAAAATTTGGGAAATAAAGCACTTTTTCTTCGGTGCCGCACTGAACCTCTGCACGAAATCATTCAGTGTTAGATAAGACTCATATACATCACTCGATACTGCACGAAGTGCAACTTGCACAAACATAGGTTTTACTTACATCTTTATTAATAATATTTAAGTAGGCTGTTCGTTTTTATTCGCCACTTGTATATACGTTTGTACATTCTTTCCTTTGTATTCTTTTATCTCTATTTTTGAATAGTTCTTGTATTCTATCCTTTTTATTATGTCTTGTATATTCTGTATGTGGGCTGTGTGTCTTGTATGTTGCTGCTGTAGCACTGACATGTCCCAATTTAGGATCAATAAAGTCTAATCTAATCTAATTTAATCTAATCTAATTTAATCTAATCTAATATAGATCAGATACTAATTAAAGGTCTCATTTCTTAACATACAGGTCCCACATGTTTCTTGAATGTATCTGCAGTGGATATGTGTGTGTGTGTGTGTGTGTGTGTGTGTGTGTGTGTGTGTGTGTGTGTGTGTGTGTGTGTGTGTGTGTGTGTGTGTGTGTGTGTGTGTGTGTGTGAGTGGATGTGCTTGTGGGGTCCTTGGTGATCTGGTGCCCCAGGACATCTATTTACCCTGTAGGAAAACCTACCGTGTCTTACTATCTGTGTCATGGGAGCACGTGCGTAACTTTTTGATATTAATGAACGTCCGTTATATTCAAGCCATTGCCAAATGAGTTACTACAAAGCTAAAGAGGCCTACCAACTCCAAACAACTCTATCTGTATATCTATATATATAAGATTATTATTTGGGCATTTTAGCCCTTTATCTATAGGACAGCCTAAGACATGAAAGGAGAGAGAGATAGGGGGAATGACATGCAGCAAAGAGCCACAGGTCAGAGTCAAACCCATGTCCACTGTATTGACGAGTAAACCTCTGCATATGGGCACGCACTCTACCAGGTGAGCTACCCAGGCGCCCCTCTCTGTATTTCTCAGTACGACTATGTTCAGAAGATTGTGTCGTCCGGTTACTTTGCCGCGCAGAAACTCCAGTGAAGATAATGAGCTCTTCTGAAGAGTCCATCATGGTTTTTTTAATCCTCCGTGTCCTCCTTGGCTGCTAGCAACTGCGTGGAGGAGGGGTGGTCACGGAAGGCATGTATCATGTGGACGCGCCGACAGTTTTGTTGTCATTAGACTAGCACAAATTGCACCCTATAGCTTTAACTATGAGTTGGTGTACTTTATTTAACTCATGCATGCTTCAGATTGGTGTCAGCATTCCCGGGATCCTGAAAAAGAACGAGCAGGTATAGAAAATGAATGGATGAAAAGGATTTGAGAAGCAGATCCAAACCGACCGGGCAGGGCTGACTCTACGCAGACACTCTGTCTACACATTATATTGCAACAATGTTTTGGAAAAACAAAATCTTGAAAGGCATCCATGGTCATCTCCTCTGCGCTGCCCTCTTGAGTCTGTTTGTGCACTTGCCAGGTTTCACTCACTGTCCGTGTTTTACTCTGGAGTTTTCAGAGACAGGCCCGGGCTCCAAGGCTGCAGGTGGATACTGTAGAGTTATTGTGACTAAAGCGATTAAAAAAAAAAAACTAACTAAGGGCTTGCGGCAATTATGTGTCTCTGAATCTGGCTGACAAAGCAGCATCCATTATCATCCACCCGCTCTGGAGCAGACCATTGTGCCGGTCACTATAAGGAATTGGGTTGTGATCGTTTTTACGAGCGTAGTCTATCACATAAAGGCTTTACGTTCAAAATGAGTTGGCACGGTCATTATGAAATTTCATATCATTGTTAGGATCTCCTCTTGAAGCAGGCAGTTTTGTCCAAGCATACTGAAACTCATTATCTTTCCCCAATTTTATTTTATTTTTTTAACCCTTGTGTGTGTTCGGGTCTGTGGGGCCCGTTTTCAATGTTTGCTAAAAGAAAAATTATGCTATTATGCTACTCAAACTCATTGGTCTTGGCTCATTTTCTGTGAAGAACATAACAAATAGCTTATTTTCAATGACTGCACACAGTACACCCCCACCAACACATAGCTATTACATATGAGGTGTTCAGGTCCGAGTGTATTTAATTGTAGGTGCTATGAAACTATGTTGTCTTTCTGCACCTGCTATTCCCACACAAAGTTACATAATTGTTACATTTCAAGCACTTTCACCTGTTCTGATGAAGTTCTAAGAGATAAGCACCCATAATGACCAAAAATCTTGTTTCTCATTTTTGTATTTACCTTTTTTTTAATTGAATGTCCTTGTTTTCTCAAAAAAAAAAAATTAAAGTGATCATATGATTAATAAATGTGATCTCACAAGGGTAAATGGCAAATACGAACCATAATTGATGCATATATCATTGGTAACTGAGCTAAAGTAAACATCTGTTAAGTATCTTTACATAAATTGTTATGGCTGTATTGATTTCAAAGCCTAATAACGTGGTGGGTCCACCAGACACGGGAACATTGGCTGTGGAACAAAAATATGAACACCACACAAGGGTTATGGCAACTGCTTAATTGGTAAATCTTAATACTAGTTATCAAATTATACATCAATTCAATGTCATACTCTCTAATATAAGGGCTTGTTCATGCAAAGGAAACTACAACATTGAGTAGATACACATGTATTAGAACCAGCAAGTTGCTTTCCTGAAAAAAACAATAAAATAATAATAATAATAATAATAATATATAATAATAATAATAATAATAATAATAAAATAATCAAAACACACCTCTTCAGATTAGCTTTCCACATACAATAGTCTTACATTTCTCACCTGATAGTAGTTTTATTGTTTTTAATTGCTTTTAATATGCTTGTTTTATGTGTCTGTTGTATTGCTTATCTGTTTTGAATGTGCTATATGTGCTGGTTTTTACTGTGAAGTGTCTTTGAGTGCCATGTAAAGTGCTATGTCAATAAAATGAATTATTATTATTAATCATAATATCAATCAAATTCAGCCACTTTCTTGCAGCAGACCCCAGAGGTTATTTTCAGCACTGCTGACTTATAGGTTTTTTTCCAACAGGATATTTATCTGTCATAAAGCATGAAACCATATAAAACTGATATGTCATCTTTTTCTTCTTCCTCCAGACTAAAGCATGGGACCATATATGAGGTCTTGGTCTTCATATAAGCGAGATAAGCCTCGTAAGTGTGCGTTTTGCAGTCGAGGGAAATTACAGTGCCACGCAGAGATTTTTGCAGCTGCTCCTCATATTTAATATCAAATGCAGACACGGACGTCTATCATAGATGTTAATATGTGATACAGAAGGTATGAACACAGCGTATACCTGGGAGAGGCAGCACAGCACAGCATTGGGGTTATAGGCAGTGGACACATATCAATGTGTTCTTTGGAAGCAATCATGGCAGCAATCATACAAAGTTCATTTCATTATGAACAACACTGATTGTGTCCTTTTCCTTTGCTGTTTTTTTTGCTCAGAGTGCAATATGAGCATTGATTTTATGACAGCGTAGAGGATGAAGTAGTTAAGCCCTGCTGTGGCTGGATGTAGGGCATCCTGACAAGATCTTTATTTGTCAGGATTTCAGCCATTTTCTAGGTTTCTTATTCTTATAATGGCAGACATTGGCCATTTCCACTAGTCAGTCTCCTTCGGTAATATACTACATTTCATATTTCTTATGATTTTAAAAATAAATAAAAAGCCAAGTTAATGCCCCAAACCAGAATCTGTCCATTTAAATTTAAGAAAATGACCGGTGTTGAAGATAAAGGGAGAACACAGTCCCATGATCCTTACCTTACCTGTTTTGTATCATGTTTTTTATACTCACCTGAGTGCAAATAAAGTTGAAATCAATGCTTATTATAATCTATAGTCACTCAATTGTAGATCCTGCATCCTTTGAAATGTAAAAAAAAAGATCACATCAAATAATTTCAAGAGTGAAATACATAGACCTCTCATTTCCTCTCAGTCTACAGCCACGCTATTGGCTCTGTGAGGCTATACAGTGGTGCTATTAGCTAAATGCTAACAAAAGCATGGCAATATGCTCACATTATGACAGTGCTAACATGCCGATGTTTAGCAGGTAAAATGTTAAGCATGTTCGCCATCTTAGTTTAGCATGTTGGCATGCTAACATTAGCTAATTAGCGCAATAAATACAAAGTGGAGCTGAGGCTGATGGGAGTGTAGTTTTTTTTGCAGTTTTTGGTCAAAAACCAGAGGACAGATTGAAATTTTGACCTGATGATGGCGCTAGAATTAAAGTTGGTGAACACCAAAGCTATTACAAGTCATTCTGAGGGAAACGGCATTGGATCATTACCAAATGTCATGGCAATCCATACAATAGGTTGAGATATTTTAGCCTGGGCCAAAGTAGTGGATCAAACTCCATAGAGCCACACTGCTAGCATGGCTAAAAACTCAGTGACCAGACGAAATGTGAGCAACGCCAACAGTTAGATGACAAAGACTGTGATTATGATTTGGACTTTTTATACTGCTTTAGCATTACAAAGTATAATAAAACATATTTCTGTTCTCTCCTCATACTACAATGTGATGGCTCAAATTTGGTAAGTGCTCTTTACAATCTTTTTGAGATGTAGCTAAATCCCCTCTGAATGCCAGATGCAGCTTGATTATTATTTTTTTTTCTTCCTGTATGACTTGGAACATCAGAGCACAAACTCAAAAGAGTTCAATTTGGCATGCTTGGTTCTAAATGGCCCTAAGCCCCTGCAGCGCAAAGTTCACATCCCAAGCTGCTCTTAGCCAGACTGGTTAGCATTGAAGTGCCCTTTCTCATTCTACCGGGGATTTTGAGAAATGTTTACTTGGAAAGTTCATGACCCTTGCAGATCAACTGCAGTGTCAGCGTTTGTGATGAGCCATACAGGAAATTAGTGGTAAATACATTTCCTGATTAAGATGTTTGACAGTTTGAATTTGGTGAGAGATGACTGTTATCGTTGCTTTCTCTAGGTCCAAACTTATTGTCGGGGTGAAGACTCTGCTGACCACAGAGGGGATTTTCTTCTGTCTTCAGGAATCAAAACCTTCAGATGCATGAGCGAGAACCTTCATGCAAAGATGTCTATGTCTATGTTCCATAAAAATTTGAAAAAACTGAAAATGAGGTCCTATGTTCCCACAGTTCCCACATTTCTAAGATTTCTTTCCAAAATTAGGCCACATTTCCTTCTTCATAAATTTGTATCAGATTTTATCCCCCTTTCTCCCAATTTGGTAGCCAATTACACCCAACATATTATCCAGTAGATATGGACTGTAGATGGAATGTAAGCCTAACCCTAATTTTAAGAAAAAACCTTAGAAATGTCGAAACAAAAGGCGGGGAAAAAAAAGGGGAAAAAAAAAAAAAAAAAAAAAAAAAAAAAAAGGGGGGAAAAAAAAAAAAAAAGGGGAAAAAAAAAAAAAAAAAAAAGGGGAAAAAAAAAAAGGGGAGGAAAGAACGGGGGGACGGAGCACAGGAAAAAAAAAAAAAAAAAAAAAAAAAAAAAGAAAAAAAAAAAAAAAAAAAAAAAAAAAAAAAAAAAAAAAAAAAAAAAAAAAAAAAAAAAAAAAAAAAAAAAAAAAAAAAAAAAAAAAAAAAAAAAAAAAAAAAAAAAAAAAAAAAAAAAAAAAAAAAAAAAAAAAAAAAAAAAAAAAAAAAAAAAAAAAAAAAAAAAAAAAAAAAAAAAAAAAAAAAATGGGCTGTGGGGAACATATGGCTGTGGGAACATAGGGCTGTGGGAATATAGGGCTGTGGGAACATAGGGCTGTGGGACTATTGGGCTGTGGGAAAATAGGGCTGTGGGACCAATGGGCTGTGAGAACATAGGGCTGTGGGACTATTGGGCTGTGGGACCAATGGGCTGTGGGAACATAGGGCTGTGGGAACATAGGGCTGACCCCGCAAATACTTACCAAGAGAATGCTTCCACTTCACAGGAGAGCTGCGAAGGTAAAAGACAAGCGGACGGGAGACTGACATCGCTAGTTGTCCCCAGCCAGTTTGTAAAACATGTACCCTTGTGCGTATCTGACACGGCAAATATCATCCATGTTCTTCCAGTGTCAGCCAAGATCCCTCAAGCTGACAGGCAGCACTGTGGACCACAGGGGACTCTCTCTCATCATGAATATTACATTGGGTCTGTTTACTGTACATGCCTGCACATGGCCACCAACAGGGAATCTTTACAAAATAGCTCTCATTGATCTGAGCAAAAGTTTGTTTTTTTCAAAAAAAACACTGTACATTCTTGCACTTTGCTCTTGTACTTTACATCTAATGGGGTCACAGGTTAAGTTAAGTTCAGACTTAGCGTCTTTAGCTTAGCTGCCACTGTATGTTTTACATTATAATCCTATGGAGTAAACCGTGTTTTCAAAAAAGTCCCGAGCCCTTTTTTAAACACCACTGCCGACTTCTTTTCTGCATTTAACTTTTCTGAAAAACAACGCTTTTTTGACAGCGGACGAATGACAAGCAGAGTGGCTAGACCTGCCGTTTTCATAACAAGAAAAAATGGAGTCAGAGCACAGCGAGTTAATACGGTATGACCGGATCCTCCCTGTACAAGGAAGTCGCTTTGTTTTATGTAAAGTTAGCAGCACCACTCTCTATCTCTCTCTCTCTCTCTCTCTCTCTCTCTCTATCTCTCTCTCTCTCTCTCTCTCTCTCTCTGTTCTTTCTCTAGCTTGCTCCACCGCTTTGTTTTATCTAACGTTAGCACCGCGCCACGTAGCGCTCTAGCTAGGATACTGTAGCGGTAGCTGTTGTTATAGCAGCAAAAGACGCTCTCTGCTGCTTTATGGTTAAAAAAAAAAACGCTGCTAGCTTCTTTTTTTTACTACAAAAAGCGCCCTAGTCAACTTTTTCTTGTCCAAAAAGATGCCAAGTGTGAACCCAGCCTAAGTAGTCTTTTCACTTTGACTTATTGTCCCCCCCTCATTGTCAAATTAGAAAGTCTCTGTTTGTCGTTAAACTGTTGAAGTATAAGACTGTGAAAATGAGTAATTGAAAAGACTACTCGCCCCCAAAAGTCGCAACGGTGACGTCTCGCTGAAGCTACGCCGTCTGTGTGTTTCGTACCGGGGATGTAACGTCACTCACAGGAGCGGAACGTCTCGCTCCTTCTTTCGCTTCTTGGCTGGTAAAAAGACGCTGGATAAAACACATGAATTAAGCTAACGTTACAATGTAGCTAACTGAGCTAGCTATCGAAGGAAGCCAAGCAGCAAGCATGTTGTGACGTACTTTGTGCGAGACGAGAGATGTGGTTCACTGAGCGGTTTCACACAAAATTGAGTGGTAGACTACCACGACAAACCTACAACAAACTTTCTTCACTTGCAAAATGATCCTTTAAACCACGTGTCAAACCTGGCCCCCTCAATTTAGGTCCAAAATTCATTTTGTCCCACCTCGTTTTCACTAGTTGTCGCTTTTTCTGAAGTTTTTGTCACTTTTGCCGACGCTTTTGTTCAAAGGTTTTGCCACTTTTTCCTACGTTTTTTCCTACGATTTTGTCGCTCTTTTGCTTCGATAACTAAGTTACTTTTTGGGGGCTTTATGTCGTCCAAGCTGTAAGACTATATAAGATATGCTAAAGTACAGTCAAAAATGTTTGACTCGTGGCCAGGTTGGATCAGTGGGTAGAGCGGGCGCACATGTACTGAGAGGCTTATGCCTCGACGCAGAGGTCCAGGGTTCGAGTCCGACCTTTGACGATTCCCTGCATGTCTTACCCCCCTCTCTCACCTAGCTGTCCTATCAATTAAAGGCGGAAAAGCCCCAAAAAATAATCTTTAAAAAAAAAAAATGCATGTGAATAACCTAAATATGTCTGGGCCTGGGTGTGCTTCTTTATTTTAGTGAAACTGAGTGAAACTGAGTTTGACACCCCCTGCTTTAAAGTGACAAACATCATGTAATCCATGGCTCAATTCTAACAGGATCAAACATTCTTTGTCTCCCTCCATTCACTACTGGACATATTTTTTAATAAAAGTCCCATGGGGTAGGAGGGTGGGGGTGGCTTTGGCTCACTATAACTCATTTATTATGACTAATCACTTATTATGACATGTGTGTAGACTAGGAGGCCATGGGAAACAGCAAGAGTCAAGAGGCTATCAGGCATTAAGGAAAAGAAAGGACTTCAGCCATGCTGCCACTTCAAGTCATATTTACACTAAAAATGTCAGAAGAATGGGCTGAATGTAATGCTGGAGGGGGAGGGGTGTGGGGGGTGTTGTGTGGTTTGTTTGTGTGTGTGGAGAAGGAGAGTAGGGGTGGGGGTGTGGGGTGGGGGGGTGCCACAGCTGCAGGCCAACAGTTGATCCTGTCCCGGGAAACAGGATCAGCCAGGTCAGGGCAAGGAGGGGGGGGGAGGGGAAGGGGGAGAAAGGTTGCGACCCCGGGGTGGGGTGGGGGGGTTTAAGGAACAGACTTCACAAAGAGGTACATCTTCAAAAGCAAAGGCCCCACTGGGGGAACCAGTAGAAGGTTGACAAAATAAACCAATATGACCTCCTTTTCTCAGGGCGGGAGTTTCCCCAGGTGTTTGCTCTAACCTCTTTGTTGTTGTCTGACTTGAGGCGCTGCTCTCATGCACGCACTGCACTAGTACATTTACTCCAGTACATGTACTTCAGTACAAATGTCGAGCTACTTGTACTTTACTTACTTTTCTTTTCGTGCCACTTTCTACTTCTACTTCTGCTACATTTTACTCCACTACATTCATCTACATTAAGACTGTTGCACACAAAACACATAAAATCTGATATTTCATTATATATTAAACTAGCCAACAATATAACGGCTTACAAGTCCAGCTGAAATGATTAGCCCGTTAAAAACTTTTAGCTGATTGACAGAACTGTTTGGATCGTTTCCAGTTTTTTGTATTTTTTGTATCGACTTCTTTGACTTTTAATACTTTAAGTACATTTTCCTGAAGATACTTAACATACTTTTACTTAACAACCTTTTTAACGCAGGACTTTTACTTGTAACAGAATACTTTGTGTGTGTGTGTGTTTACATAACATGGGAGGTCAAACCATGTGCTCAAAGTTCAAACACTTGTATGAGGAGAGGCTGATTGAACATCTGTGAGCATATTTAGCACACCAATCACCATGACAACTAGTGACAAGTGTTAGCTCTGTGTGGCCTCCATGTGAATAAACAAAGCGCCTATCTATCGGTAAGTATCTCATTTCCACTCCAATCTACGCACAGGAGCAGTCGGTGTCTGTAAGGGCTCACGTGTTACCCTGCGTAGATAAAGCCCCCGTGCAGCCATTAAGTTGTTTGTCAGGGAAAGGAGCATCTGTAAACGCCAGGAAATCGTTTGTTTTTCGAGGCCTCGTAACTATGAAAAAGCCTGTCGCGGGACTTCCGAGTCCTTGGCCTCGAATGGTTGAGTCACTGGTGGCCTGGTGTGCGGCATTCACATCCTTTTGGGCCTCACGCTGAGTTCAGGGGAATCAAAGAGAGACGCTAGAGACAAACTGCCGATTGTCGACTTTTCACACCTTGACCTCGGCTTCAACTTGGGACTTGAGTGTTTGCCGCTGCTTCGGCTATCGCAGCGGAATCAAAGGGTTACTGGCGGTTCAGCCTTGATAACAATCTTGAAAATGGAGAAGTTCACCGAGGGGAAAGGTTACTTGGAGTTTAAAGAGAGTGCAGTCAGTCATGGGGACTATTAAATGAAAGGGGGAAGTCAGGGCTGAGGAGCTGCGCCGCGATTTTAAAAGTGCACTGCAGACAAAAAGCCGTCTGTTCGCTCACTGGACTCCAAATTCAAACACACAGTGCAAGGCGGGGGAGGTTGTTTTGTGTGGGGAGTTTAGCTTGAACTCATCTTCACCTTTTAGGAAGTCTCACGCTACGGGCTGCTTTTCTCATACCGGAGGAAATGATCACAAAATTGGACAACTTTCTCCACCGCACACAACAAGAATTAAGGTTTTGCATTGACTGAGCAATGAGGTCATATTTTTGGGGGTTCTAAATAAAAGATGTTCCATTTTGTTAGGCACGTCCGTGGGGCATTCAGTGTACATCTGGTGACCTCCGTGTGCGCTCCCTCCTTTCCGTGTCTTTCCTGTCTTTGTTAAGACTCAGCACTGCAGCGAAGAGCAGCCGACTCCGAAGCACAGGTTTCAACGCAAATACAGGACATCCTCTCGCTCTGCTTTTAAGAGTCTTTGATTTCACAAAGTGCCGTTTTGGCTTTGATGTCCTTTTATGAAATACTACGATTCTTTAGTGGGAGGCAGGACAGATATCAGGGCGTACGGTGCCAGAATCTCCCTATCGGTTGCTTTACTTTGTGCTCATCAGAAGCCCTGCTCCACATCTCATCCCTCCAGATGTTCGGCACCCCTTCATCACCACACCAGTGTCTAGACTCCATCGGGGTCCGGAGAACGACCATTACTACCCCTAAAATGATAACATCACAATGGGGCCTAATCACCAACGACTCTTTCACATTTCTAAACGTTATTGTGCACCGTGTCAATCCGGGTTTTTCCTGCATGGAGGAATTTATGCCCCCCCCCTAAAAAAAATGGTGAGAGTTGAGAATAGAAATAGCAATTCAAATCCTCTCTAAATGTGTTGAAGAGCAATTTACCAAACAACTGTTGAACAAGCACAACATGAACTTGAATGGGAGCGCTGATCTCAGTTTTATCTCCAGACTCCAGCTGTACCGGACTCTCCCGGTGAATTTTGAAAAATATGAAAATGTTATTTTTCTGAAACAGTTGTGTGAATTGGGGTTTCATTTTCTCAAGCCTAATATACATTTTGGCTTATGAAATTGTCAGAAATAACAGGGAAATGCATAGACTTCTGTCAAATAAGGAAACAGACTCTTTTGTCTACTGTATGCGGATCGATCATGCTTACTGCCGTGCGTATTCGCTCTCCCCCTCGCCCCCTCCCCAACCCCCAGGCCCATTCTGAGCCAGGAAAGACCCTGTTCAATACATATATTCAATCGCTCTTAATAAGTCTCTCCTGATTTAACTGTAAAAGTGACCACTATTGTTTAAAATAGTGTAGAGAAATATAAATGGGCTTTATGATGGCCCTTGAAAGTCTAGAGCTTTCCCAGACAATATCTTATAATATCTAATATTCTTGTCCACGTCACCAATTTCTGCATAGAAGAAAATTAAATTAAACCCTTCTGAATGGCAAACTAGAAAAAGAGAAACACATTCATACCAGGTCATGCATTTTAGTACTTTATTTTTGAGATATCAGTGCAAATGAACACCAAAAATGAAAAAAAAAAAAAAAAATGAAATGTTTCAGGTCTTCACATGAAAAAATGAAACATCTTTTTTGTTTAGTTTTTTTTTTTTTTTAGATTTGCTGCTACAAATGTATTTTTTAGATGCACAAAGCAGATCTATGATTGTACGTCAATCCCCCACCCCTACCACACACTATAGCCCCGAGCTCTTTCACAGAGCCTTGTTAACCAGTAACAGAAAAGAAAAATCACAAAAATATTCAATGCACGTTTATTTTTCACACATCTTTTAATCAACTTGCTCGACGGTCTGTGGTTATTTAAGGACTGTTCATATTCTAAACGGACCTGTCTCTCTCTCTCTGTCTCTCTCTCTCTCTCTCTCTCTCTGTGATAAAAAAAGACCTATTTTAAGACTTGACATTTTCCCCCATCACCAGTAGGGATACACAGGTAGTTCCCATGCGTCTGCATGCAACAGGCAGCAGTGAGGAGAGTCAGACATTATTACACAACACAGCGCAGGATAGATTATCATTTACCACATAGAGACACATGCAAAGAACAAACCAACCGAAAAAGATGGGCATAGCATCCTCTGCCGTTGTATGTACACTTGTACGCATATAATTCGTATTTACAATATCAGGGCATTAAAAACTAGGGTCATATCTTTTCTTAAACATTACAAAATAGTCATCTTTCATACTGAAAGTACTATTTACACAAATATATTTAACCATTGTGAAAATGTATTAATAATCGAAGAGACGTACTTCATAGGTATATGTATTAAAAAAGATCACAAGACTAAATGGATAAAGCAGTATGTGACATTAACTGAAGAGAATACCGTACAAACAAAATAAAAAAAATTAAAAAAAAGGAGCTAGATACCAGATATCCCTCAAGACACCAACATGGTCTTGGTGATTATTGGGGGGGGAGGGGGGGGGGCAGGTACACATTTCCAGCTGCTTTGAAAACAAAAGATGTACCTGTGGTCTTCTCTTAATTATCATGCAATTCTTTTGACATTTTATGAGTTAAGAGACTGCAACAAAAAGTGAAAGATGTCCATAAACCACAACAGTTAAGAAATGATGAAAAAAAAAAAAAACAAGAATCACAAACTGTCAAATTCTCAACAGATAACACTGACATTTTTTTTTTTTTAATTATTATTACATGCCATTAAATTATCCTGAAAAGGACACCAAGGACTCAGCTTCGGTAGTGCAAACTCAAGGTGCTCCTTTATATGAAATGAAAAAAGAAGAAGAAAAAAAAAAAAAAGCCATGTGCTTCACACTTTTGAAGTTTTTGTGTGCATGAAAAAAGAAAAGTGGTGCGAGTTCACCCAGGATGGTAAGATAAGTTCCTCAGACACTGCAGCCTTTTAACTGTTGCTCTAGAAACCTGTTTGCACACAGTTGTTCAACTGTACGCGCCGCGCACGCTCTGTTGACCCATCTGCTCAAAACGGCACAATCCGCAAAAAAAACCCCACACACATCACCCCTGAATTTGCACTGTCGAATATTGCCTTTAAAAGTTCAATCCAAATTAAAAGCATAACTCAATGACTTGTGACTATTCAAACCTCCGTTGATATATTGTCCCCCCGCCCCCATTGCTAGCTATCCCACTCTCTGAATCTTGAGGAAGACAAAGCATTGATCACGGTGGAATCCTCACTGGAAGCTATTGCGGTGCGAATAATTTTTATTTTTTTCCGGGTCCTCCCTTTGAATAAATTTATCATGTACATTGTTGTAATAGACCGCCGTGTCTGCCCTAGAATGACTTTTTTTCCTTTTCTTGTTTTTTTGGGAATCTTATCTAAAATTGATGGGACTCTGTCTATGTGAAAATGTTCTGATGGAGAAAATAAATAAATGTCCACTGAACTGAGCGCTAACATTTTTGGGAGTCATCAATAATAAATGTTGCCTGAAATGTTCTCTCTAAATGTTTGATGGCAGGCGACAAAAAGGGGGACATGGAATAGTGATATGTGTACAATTCAGATGCATATAATAAGGGTAAGACCAAATTGTAAAGGAGGACTCCATCGTTAACTAAATTAAATATGTGGTGCATGATGATCGCCATATGGGAAAGGTTCCATTTGTGACAGCTGTGTAGTTCTGGTTGAATCATTTTGTACCATTCCATGACCTCACTATTTAAAATAGAGAAAACAAATGCAAGTATGCATTTGAATATGAACTTGCTCTATTCCACAATAATAATAATAATAAAACAAATGTTGCATTATTTGTCCCATCAAACCAATTTGGCAAGTCATTTTAAAAAAAAAAAAAAGAGGAGGGAGGGGGAGTCAATGAATTTGATTCCACTTTGTATTTTTCCGTAGTTGATACAACTTCTACTCATACGATTGGCTCAGCCCCTGGCTCTCATGGCTGTGCTTGTCATTGTTTTTCGGTGATTGCGGGACGGAGCTCAGACTGTGTTCATAAGCATGCATGTCACTGATCGGCTCTTCTTTAACTCGGACCACGGACTGGGTTCCCTCCGCCTGCTCCCGCGCCTCCTTTCGCAGCTGAATGCTGCCCTTCTGCAACATGTAATACAGGATGGGGTTGGAGCGCGAGAGCCGCGGAGAGTCCAGGTTCGAGTCACAGCCCTCCTCCTCCTCGTTCTCCTGACTACTCCATCTCACGGGGCTCTCGGGCTCCTGCTTGACCAGAGTAGGGGGGTCCCGCTTTTGAGTGACCGGCCACGGAGCTGGGTGGCGACTCCAGGGGCAGTCACCTGCAGGGGGGGTGGGCAGCGGTCTGAGATTACTCGGAAGCCCCGAGTTTAGGGAACCGTGGGGTTGCCAGCCGGGCAGGTGGAGGAAGCTGTGGTTATGGGCAGGCTGACCGAGAACGCTGCCGTTGGCCTTGCCGTTGGCCTGCAGCACGGAAGGACTGGGCGTCCCCCGGGGCTGCTGGGACAGCTCCTTCAGGCAGTTGTCGGAGAGCAGCAGCTGCTTGAGCACATTGAAGCCCCGACTCTCTCTGGTGAGGGTTTCGCTTGGCGGGCTCCTTGGCGGAGCCTCCTCTTCCTTCACGTTCCTCGGCCGTTCGGGCTCTTCCCGAACAGCAGACGGTGCAAAAATGTTCATGTCGCCACCGTCCGCTGCTCTTGGAGAGCTGGTGTTATGCAACCTGTCAGTCCGATCAGAGCAGAGGCGTCTCTTCTTAGGACTGGGGCTTGGATACTCCCTCTGTTCCTCTTTAACCTGTCTGGGCTGGGACTCGGCCTGCATAGCAGAACTGGTATAGTAGGTAGCAGTCTGTTGTTTAAGCAGCTGGCTGAGGAGGCCATATTTTGCTATGACCTCCGCAGGCCGTGGTTCTGTTTTTAAGTCCTGCTGAGAATCTGACAGTGGGCTATTCTTCTCATAGCCACTATGTCTCTTTCTGCCACTCGAGTCCTCAGACATGGCCGAGGGCTGACCCACCTCCCCCGTGAGCTCAGTTTTGACCTTTACTTCCAACGGGGGCCCATTGGAGCTGTCACAGACGAGGGCACCGGGGCTCTTGTCATAGCAACCCCCTGCAACCTCCACACTCCCCCTGCCGCTGGGCCTATCTTTGCGGCTGACCGTAGCAGTAGCCGAGCCGGTTCCTAGAAGGAGCTGCAGCACGGTGCGCCTCTCCAGAAGGTTCTCAATCTGCGATGAAGGAGAAGCTTCCTTCTGACTGAAAGGTGTGCCACTGCCGGAGGGTCTGTCAGAGAGTGGAGTGGTGGTGGTCCTGTGGATTGGAGCATTGAGCCTTTCCAATAGGGCAAGGGGCCTACTGGCCTCAAGCTCCTGACCCAGCCCTTTGCTGGATGGGATGGGTGGGGAGGAAGAAGCTGTGCCACACTGAGCCAGATTTTGTAACAGTTTACTGGCACTGAAGGCAGGCTCTGAAGCCTTCTCAGCAGGGAAGGCTTTAGACTTACACAAATCCAAGGGGCTGGACTGGACATGGGGGGAGGAGTAGGAGTACGGGGACAGCGCACCACTGGGGTCACGACTAAGTGAGTAGAGGGGCTGGGCTGGGGCTGCAGGTCTATCTATGGGGCTTTCTGTCCTGGTCTCCTCCCAGGGCACGAGTCCCTTTGGTTGGTCCCGAGACATGGTGGCCATAGTTATATCAAGTGGCAAATCCTGGTTGCCTATGCTTTTATTAACCATCTCATTATTTCTGCGCTCAAGAAAAAGCTGCATAAGCGTGACCTTAGAGTGCGACTTTCGGTCAGGGCTCACTTCAGGCTCCTTGCTCCTGCACGCGTTTGATCCTGATGGCTCTGGCTTCCACTTTTTTATTAAAGATTCTGTTAGCTTGTCCAGGGAGGAGGTAGAGATAGAGGAGGAGGAAGTAGTAGTAGAAATAGCGGTGGAAACGGAGGAGACGACAGTAGAGCTTGGTGAAAAGGCGGTGGCGGAGGGTTGAGCAGAAGCTTGAGGAGAGAACGCAACTGGGGTGGAGGAAAACACTGTGGTGGAAGAAGACAGGGTAGAGGTAGAAGAGGAGAAAGAGGAGAAGGAGGAAGAAGGGGTGGACGTTTTGGGCCCCGTGTCTTGCGCACTGGCCCGGCTTCTCATGGAGAGGTCAATGGGAGAGCAACTCCAGTAGGAACTCTCCGCATCGCTGCTGTCCTTGGCCAGACTCCTCTCCTGGACGGAGCACTCGCTGTCCGACGTGACCGAAGAGGAGCCGCTTGGCGCCAGGACGCCACAGCTGTCCTCCAGGTGCCCGTTCTTGGTCAACTGCTTCTGGTTGTTGTGGTTGTTGAGGAGCAGCAGCAGCAGGCTGCTGCACGTCTGGGGGGGACGGGTTGGACGGGAGTCAACGCCTCGCTTCTCCCTGGGGGGTTGGCTGTGAGCGGGGCTTGGAGCATGTGTGGGAGCGGGTGGGGAGCTTTGGCTGTGGCCACGCAGCAGAGAGGGGCTCTGGGGACTGGACAGGGCCGCTCGAGGGAGTGCTGTTGTTACCGTGGTTGTTGTTGTTATTCCGTTTTGGGTTGTTAAGGAGCTTAGCGTGTCTGGGGCTCCAGGCAGATTCCCTCCCACACTAGGTGGCCTTTTGTCCGGCCCGTGCTGCTGGTTTGCCATGGCGGCTAGTCTCTCGCTGGCAGATCTCCCGGAGAGCTGGGCTTTGAGCGCGTGCTCTCTGGAGTACTGCTGGAGATGGGCTTCACTGGACAGCAGCAGGGCCAGCTGACTGCAGGCCACGCTGGGCTTGGGGGAAGGTGCTGGACTAGAGCGGATTTTCACCATGTTGGCCACCGCCTTCAGACGCTCCGCACAGGACACGGATTCAGCTGTAGCAGAGGCGGCGGGAGGCGTGGCGCTGTGTGCTGACCGAGGGGATTCTGGGGGTCTGTCCTGACTGTGTCCCCGCCGACTGTAAGGTGTGTTGCTGTGACTTTGAAGCTTGCTCTTCCTCATTAGGCCCTTCAAACGGCTTGAGGCTGTCCCGTACACAGGAAGTGGCTCTTTGTCCGCAGGTGGCGCCTTGGAGGGAGAGGAACACTCACTGGGGGGTTTATTGGAGTGCTGAGACATTGCCACACTCTGAAGCCGTGAGCTGAATGACTGAAGCAGGGAAGCCAACAGAGTGCTCTCCCCAGCGTGAGGAGATCCCTCTAGTGCTCCATTTTGCAGGCCTCCCCCTTGGCCATTCAGCTCCATTGGGGGTGAACTCATCCGCTGGTTCCCTGGATCATTCCAGGCTCCAGAGCGCAGTAGGCGGGCCTTCTTCAGGTGCTGCGAAGAACCTAGCGTGGGCCCGTTGGTTCCACCCTTGGGAGCTGTGGGGCCATGGTTGGGCAGTTGCCCGCACACCTTGTCAGCCTGCTCCTGGTTGCTGTGGGCAGCCTCAGACCTCCCGCTTGCTGTGGCCCCAGGCCCGGCTACCACTGGATGCATCAGTAAACCTTCCAGATAAGTTAGAACAGCTGAATCCTTGTGTGTCTCAGGGCCAGGCTCCTCCCCATGAGTCATGTTCAATACTAGGATCCCCTCGTATGGTTCAGCACGGCTACTGGGAAACAAATGTCCGCTACGTCATCTGGTTGACAGTGGCATGCACTTCCTAAATACCGAAAAGAAGGCAGGCAATTGCACAGAGTGAGTCTGCAGGGGGCCAAAGGATGCACTGACCAGATATGATCCCTTTCGGTAGTGGGCAGTCAGCACCGTGGTGAAACTGCAACCATGGTTGGAGGCAATCTGGGGCAGGTGGGCCTCCCAGGCATTGTTGTATGCCTTTAAAGACTGTAGGATCCCAGAAGGCCCGGCTCCAGGCTTATGTGAGTAGCAAGCGAGGAGTCAGCGGGATTTCACCACAAAGATGTTGACACATTCCGTGGCTGTGGATGTTTGGGATGTCTGTCCTAAAGGCCTGGCTGTGGTTCTGTCAGTGGCGCCTTCTCAGCTTTGCAGATCTCACACTGGGGACCTATGGGAGTAAGAGAGAAAAGAGGTAGAGAGGGAGGGAGGCAGGCAGGGAGAGATGGTTGGGTGGAGAAAAAGAGGAGAAAAAGGAGAAACCGTGTGAGAAGCGGGGATTTGCACAGCACTATATCACATTCATTTCACCACCTTGTCTGCCATCTCTGTTACTTAGCAACATTTCAGACTGACTGCACACGGCTCCTTCTCCTCTCTGCACTCTCCCCTCACAGCCACCGAACAGACGACAAATGTAGATTAGGCCTGATTGGATCCAAATTGAAAATTCAAGCCCACTACCTTGAAAACATTCAGGTCTTGAGCTGTAAGCCCCTTGCAGCGATGTCTTTCAAAAGTGAAGGGCCTTGTGAGAGCTGTGAATAATTTCTTATGCGGCTTGTCATTTCAGTGGATTATCCCCCCCACCACCACCTCCTGCTCCTTATGCACTTGAGCAGCGTCTCACACGACGCAACCCCTCGGTCTACACAAAGCAGGAGCCACCCACCCACTCACTCACTCACTCACCCACATGCACACAAGTAAGCATTTAAGCATTCATGCCTAGACATAAGCATGAAGACATACATACATGTGCATGCATACCCTTACGCAGATTAAGTGAAAACAGGTCGGGTGGCTACTCAGTCTCACCACTGTATTGTGTTTATTAACTCTTGGCCAGCATAAACCTTCACAAAGCTTAGCTCTTTTAAACCTGAATGGTTTTTAAATCAGAGACGAGGGCTGCAACTAACGATTATTTTCATTGTCACCGTCTCGCTGTTAATCTGTCGATTATTTTCTTGATCGATTAGTAGTTTGGTCTTTATGTCAGAATGTGCTTGACGAAAAATGACGATCGGCGTTTCCCAAAGCCCAAGACGACGTCCTCAAATGTCTAATATTTGTCCACAGCTCAAAGATATTCAGCTGACTGCCACCGAGGAGAGAAGAAACTAGAAATTACTCCCATTTAAGAAGCTGGAATCTGATCATTTTTTCATAAAAAAATGACTCAAACCGATTAAATCAATTATCAAAAATAGTTGGAGAATAATTTAATGGTTGACAACTAATCCATTATTTGATTAATCTTTGCAGCTCTTTTAGAGACAACAGAAAAACACGACCTGATTCAATGTGATGGGAGTGGTGTTTACGGGTACAGTACAAAGGCAGTCACAGCAAGGATATAGCTAACAGACAAGCTGGATTCGACTGTCAAGTTTGTGTGTGTGTCTCTGTGTGTGTGTGTGTGTGTGTGTGTGTGTGTGTGTGTGTGTATTGAGGGGTATAGAGGTAGCTTAAGGATCAGGTGCACCTGTCACACCAGACCACTGTCAGGCGGGCCGAGTTGGTGACACTGGGGTGAGCACAGTGCCAGTTGCCATGACAGTGTCAGCAGCGCTGCCCTGGGAGACCTCTGCTCTGAACCCTGTCAGAGTGGTTTCCGTGGATACAGGACACCTCCGACAGTCCTGGCCGCGTCCCATAAAGGTTAATTAATACAGAGCTTCCACCTCGCCTCAGCTGCCGCCCCGTGTCCTTTCCCGATGCCTTTCCTCACCTTTGGTGTCCGCTGAGTGGACCGACAACGCAGGTCACACGGCAGGACAGCCGCCCTTGATTACGCCGAAAAGGCCACGGGCGACCCACGCCGCCACTAGCCTAAATACTTCACAGGGAGCAGTGGCGAGAGCCAAAAAAACAACAAGGCAGCGGGCTTCTAATCAGGCTCAAATCCATCGCCGTGGCCAAGGTCCACAGGTTGTCATGACGGTAAGGGCGACGAGGTGGCACGTTTTAAATGCCACCTTGAAAATGAGCCGGGATTAGAAGCTGGATTTGAAGTTGATTAGTGCGCGACTCGAACCAAGTGGCCGCCGGGAAAACAATCAGGTCGGGACTTTGAAGACGGTGAGGCATTGTATGGAATATAATCGTTTTATTGAGATTGGCCTATCAGCGTCAATTACAGTTCAAGGCCACTTTTAAGCTGATGACCTAAATCTGACAACAACAAAAGCCAACCTGGCCACACTGGCCCATCTGACGTCTGCTGTCATGCTAATCTTAGATGCTCAGGATTAGGGCTATTTTCCCGCCAGTGAGCTTAGCGCAATTATAATAGAATGCCCTGTAACACCTTGTGTGATCAGCACAGTGAACACGTTCACGTTTCACCTTCCAACGTGGCTGGGCAAAGTAACTAAAATGCCGTGAGACAGTTAGTGAGAGAGAAAGAAAAATGTAAATGGGAAAGAAACACTGACACAGGTTTCAACATGGGGAATTGTGTTAATCTCTCTGCTGCTGGCAGTGAACCTTTGGAATTACAGTTGACCTTGTCTATGTTTTTGCCCAGAGAAACTTCAACACGGAGCAGACAAGCCAGCACAGGGACACGATGACACAGCACTATGTACGTTTATATGCAACAGAGCTACCGCATTCGCTATCTCGCGTAAAGCACAAATAGCTCTTTAAACAAAGTGGGCACCTTCGGGCTCTTGAGAGACACGTAATGACAGAGCCCAGCTACAGCAAGGGCAAGAAAAAATATGTCCTCCTCAGTGACAGAGCTCTGTTAACAAATAAATGACCTTAATATAGGGAGAGCTGTCCTCTGTACTGAGCCCCTAAAGCATGCAGCCCTCCTCCTTTCCTCTCTCAGAATGTGTGATGTGTGTGCATTACTATTACATTATCTCCCCTGGTGTATACATTGAAAATGACCTTACACATCTGTTAACATGTCATCTCATTGGTGGTGGCACCCAAAAAGCCTGACCCCCTCCCCACCCCCCCTCCCACCCACCCACCCGTGGGACACCACAGCACCAATGAGCTGCTCTACGCTTTCTGTGGCGATTATCCATTATCCTTGACAATGTCAGCCAATGACAGAGCAGGCACCATTCTAAAGTGATTTTTACCCCTACAGTCGGCCACGTACATGTGAGAGGGAGGGCAAGTGATGGGGAGGGGTGAAAGCTTCATCATCCCCCCCCCCGGCTGGCCGGCTCTTCATCTATTTCTCTCTCCGCTTCGCTCCTCTTGTACTTCAAGAGACACCAGGAACAGGAAAGGCCTCTGCACTCTCAGCCACTGCCTAAGTTACATAGATTTACCAGAAGGAGACAAAAATAAATAAAAATAAAAAATGTTCCGATGTAGATGTCATGGTGACCTACGTTCCCTCCACCGATTACATCCATTACCACCCACTGAGGCTACATCCACTCCGTTTTGGTTTAAAAAGGAATATCTTTTGCTACGTTTACGCCTTGCGACCACACTACTCCGGCGGTTGCCAGCCCCTGAAATGGAGACATTTGGAAACACCGCTGCTCCCGTTTTGGTTTGAAATCTCCGCGGTTGTGCTGTAGTCTGGACGGGCACAAACGGAGACCTTCGGAAACGACTACGCACATCAGTCAGTCTTATCGGTTAGGTAGGCTTACACACCTTTCAGTAACAGTTCCACCTCCTGGGCGGTCCAAGCTGATAAATCCCTGCTCTTACGTTTCACCGCTGTTGTTCTTTCCCCAAAGTTTTTTTTCAGTATTTAAAACTTTTACATCAGGGGTGTCAAACTCATTTTCACTAAGGGCCACACTGGAAAAAGAGAATCCCACCAAGGGCCAGACAAGTAGAGTTTATTTCTTTTCGTTCAGACTTTTTTGTGGCTTTCTCAGACATTCGTCCCCTTTTTGTAAATTTGTTGCTTTTTCCGACATTTTTGTATGCTTTTTGTCGCATTTCTGTTGACATGAAGCCCTACAAAAGTCATCAAAAGAGTTCCTTAGCCATCGTAGAATTTAGCAAATCAAGCAAAAACAATGATTTTTTTTTAACAACAACAACCTATTTCACAGCCTGAATATGAAAACTCTCTGCTGCTTCTGGGGGAAATTTCTGAGTCTCAGAGTCGGCAAATCTGCCAAATTCTGCTTTGAATGACACGTAAGTGCATTTTAAAAAACACTTTTGGTTTGGCGCACAACTAGGCGGGCCAAAATTTATTGTGAACCCAAACTGATATACGGGCTGGATCTAAATCTGCAAGGGGCCGGATTTGGCCCGCGGGCCTTGAGTTTGACACCTGTGTTTTACATCAATGATTTTCAACCGCAGAGTAACGTCAGACAATCTGCTTCCTGTTTACACCGACATGCGCATGCCCAGTGTACGCCAATGGTCATGTGATGTGTGTTGTCAGACGTGTTAATACGGACGGAGATTAGCTACAGCTACTGGAGCTAAAACGCTTGTGTGCATGGAGATTGTTTTTTGTCTCAAAATGCCCCTTAAAATGAAAACCTGGGCGCCTGGGTAGCTCACCTAGTAGAGCGCGCCCATATAAAGAGGCTTAGTCCTCGACACAGCGGCCGCGGGGTTCAACCCCGACCTGCGGCCCTTTGCTGCATGTCATTCCCCCTCTCTCTCCCCTTTCAAGTCTAAGCTGCCCTGTCGGAAAGAAAGACCAAAAATGACCCCAAAAATAATCTTAAAAAAACAAAGTAAATACATGTACTATATACTACTATGTAAAATACATAGCCGTGTGGATGTAGCCTGACACAGGCATGAACACATTTACTGTTAATATAACCTTTTTGATGATAAAAAAAGTGACTTCCTGAATGACCTCCATTGTCTGGAATGGTAATCCATTTAAGCCATTTAAAATGTATGAGACCAAACAAAATAATTAAAAAAAAAGGGAAAGAGCCAAAGGAGCAGCAGTTAAAGTCAAGGTCAGTCATTCCGCCAAGGCTTTTTCCACTTGATGCAACAGCTGGTGTCCATGCGAAGCTCTGGGTGTTAATAAAAAGTGACAATGCTGCCCAAGCCGTGTGTATTACTAATGTCTGACACCAGCCTGGCAGATGTGTTCCCCTCTGCATTTAAGGGGAGTCAAGGTTAAAGGAATTTAAAAAGGAGAGGCGATGCCTAAACACTATTATATCATGTAATCTGCAGCCCAGCTCCGCTGCACATACTCAACAGGGGTAGCGCACTTACACATGCGGCGTGACCGCTATTTGTAAATTCAATATGGCCTGACATGATTAAATAAGGCAAAAACATAAGCTACCTGACCAAACGCGGGTTGTTCCAAGACTTCCGCAAGTGAACGAGTGCACCAGAGCAAAGTTGAATTAAAAGCTCTCGTTCACCTTGAGAGAGGTGAACAAGAGAGTAACATGCTCCCGAACAGCAGGAGAGCTAGAGCCAGAAAATGGTTTTCTTTTGCAGATAAGTCAATCAGGACAAAATAACAATGAAATGCAATATGCAGACACATGTACGCCCACACAATGAGAACTGGGGCACTCTGACCCACTTCTAAGGATGCATTGACCAAACAAGTCACGCATAGCACACATGCCTCCCGTGTGCACACACAGAAATGTCGTGCATGTACCCTACATAATGGAAATGTCATACATGAATGCTGGAAAAAGTTAGACCCTCTTGTGTTAAGTAGCACCGGCGATCCATGGGGAATCATCCAACTGAGAGCACTCGAATGTGAGGAAGAGTGTGTGATGACTGAATGCTAACATTTCAGACATGGGACGAAATAGGGCCGGAGTGCTAACGTTGTTGCCCTGCATCTGGCCTTGGATGAGGAGTGCGGGGGAGGATTTTAACTTCATCTGTACTCATCAGTACAAAGAGTTCTTGGGGTTGAGAGAGAGAGGGAGAGAGCGAGCGAGCGAGAGATAGAGAGAGCATGGAGGAATTCATGCACACTGATGAGTCATCTAAGCGGTTCAGAGCCCAGCTGACTGGCAGAAGACCCAGGCAAAGTAGCCAGTGCTATGACAATATCACTGCACTATATCGGAGACATGGACGGTCTCTCCCCCCCCCCCCCACCTTACATGTCCAGGCGTGCATGGATGTGCTTACAAAAATGTTTGTGTCCCTAGTAAATATTTGTGTGCCCATTTGGAAGACCCACCCAAAGGCCATTTCCTGAGTGGCTGAGAATTGGTGCGTCAATTAAAACACACACACATTCTTTCTTAATGAGCCGTGGCCGCCATCAATCTATACCTCGTTCGTTTCTATTGGGCTCCGAGGTAATCTTCTGCTTATATCGCCTGTCCAAAATGGTGCTCATTTCCCTCTCCATTTTCCATTTGTAAACACTAGTGCTGGAAATAGGAACAGATGATTGCCCCATGGCCGCCACGCCAAAAGGCAGAGCAGGGCTCTTGAAACAGACTGCAGTGGTGATGTCTGAGGGAAATGGGCCACTTTGCAATTGAGATCAAATGTCCCACTGTCAGGCTGCCCTGAAAGCTGGATAAAACCAGCTAAACAACATTGGCCGTAAATGAATCATTTCCATAATATCCTTGGCATCAGGCCTGAGAAGGCTATATTGCAATGAGTCAGCAAGATGATTTTTTTGGGGTTAAAAGATAACTGCTTTTCCTCTTTTAACTCAGTCATTTGGGATGGCTTGGAGTAATACGGTGTGTGACTGAGGTCTAAGTGACAGGAAAAGAAGAGGACATCTCTGCTACCATTTTGCCTTTCATAATGCTCCCATTGACCTACTTTCTATTTTTTAAATCATCCTAATGCTCTGAGTGAGGTTGGAGAACAATATTACAGGGTACAATGGGTTGTGAAGGGACATTCCATTAGAATCATTAAAAACCCTATTTGTATTTTACTTGAGTAAGAATGCAGTCCTGTCCAACGTTGCACATTTAAAAAGGACTCTTTTTAAATTAATTGCACACATACAATTAGCCTGTAAACTGTATAACTGTAATGTATGACAACTGTGTGTAACCGTTTCCAGGAAGATCTCTCAAGCAGCACCAGTCCAGTTGGCGGGGGCAGAGGCGACGACATGCCGATGAACAGGAGACTTCATCAGGATTAGTCCTACACCTGGCCCTGATGGCCGACCCAGTGCCCACAGACCAATAGCAGGCGCGACCAACAACAACGAATTTAATTTGGCATCCGGATTAATAACCAAACACACCGTGAAATAGGCTACAAGTTGGCAATCCACTGAGGGTGTCACCGCCCATATGTAAGCGGAATTAGTAATCTACCTTATTATCCAACTACCCCCAAATATATAAGCGACAGAGTAGGGCTGGGCAATATGTCGATATTATATCCATATCGTGATATGAGACTAGATATCGTCTTAGATTTTGGATAGGTTGCCTTTTCCTGGTTTTACAGGCTGCATTACAGTAAAATGTCATTTTCTGAACTCACCAGACGGTTCTAGCTGTTCTATCATTTGCCTTTTCCCCCCACTTTCATTATATATATAGTATAGTCATTATATCCACATTACTGATGATTATTTATCTAAAATCTTAGTGTGAAGATATTTTGTTAAAGCAATTCAATTGTATTTATGATATCAATTCATAACAAGAGTTATCTCAAGACACTTTACAGACAGAGTAGGTCTAGACCACACTCTATAATTTACAAAGACCCAACAATTCCACCATTAGTCAACCCTAGAATATCGCCGCAGTATCGATAATGAGGTATTTGGTCGAGAATATCGTGATATCGGATTTTCACCATATCGCCCAGCCCTACGACAGAGATAAAGTAAACTGCAAATGAATTCCCTTAAACGCTAACTCTTGGAGGACTATGTGTATGCCCCATAAGAGCAACAGTGTTAGGAAACAAAAGGAGGATCTGCTGCTGACCGCACTTCCACACAATGCAAGGGTTTTGATAACGGATAAAACAAGCAACAATATGCTTTCCATCCTGCCATCCTGCCACCCCAAAGGACCTTGTACCACCCTGCTCCCTGTTGTTACACAACCTGGAGAAGACCCAAGTGTCAGCTCTAGATAGACAACCTCAGCTATTCTGGTTAATGTTACAAGCCTCATGGGACTCCTTTTTCAAACTCAAACACTGGACAAAACATATTTCAACCAGTTATTAAGCGCAGATAACCCAGAGGTTATTATAATGGAATACTTTCCATCACTGCTCTGTGGGCAAAGATGTTTGCTGCTGCACTGTCATAAACACATATTCCCAAAAACCAGGTGTACTTGACAAGAGTTTAAAAAAAAAAAAGGGTCCGAAGATTTTCGGAAAGTTTCAAGGGAAATTATCTTGGGAATGTTTTCACAGTGGCATGTCTTATAGCAAGTTTTGGTTAAAAGTATGCTCATTTTAAAAATAGTAGTAAACTGCATGCACAGCCCACACTACTGCCAACACTACTGCACTGTCTGCTTTCATGTAGCCATGTTATATTATATATTCGTATGATATTTCAGTTCGCCAGCAGATAACAGCTTCAAGCAAAGCACACAGTTTATACCTGCTAGTTTTTGATAGCTAGCTGTTACCATGGGGGATGTACTGTAGCTGGAATGGTATTTCCATTCATTCTTTATTGTAAAACATATTTATAACGTATTATTTAACGTATTTATAAAGCAGTTGTTCACTTTAAACCCTTTGTTTGCACTCAGTGCACATTGTTGGCTCACATTTTCAAAGTATCTTTCCCCATTGTGTTTGACAAAGTAATGGATCTATTTGGCAAATTGATGAATAATGTCTGCTTATGATATGGTAAGTACAACCTGAGCAAATGACCCCTATATTTCCATTTTAATCCCACTATTTCCCATACATTCCTGTTTATTCCCACCTCAAATACTCCCGGTATTTTGCAACCCTAGTCAACTTTAAATGTTCCATGGGGCCAAAAGAAAATACATTTAGTTGTGAATATTGTATATAAGCTGACAATAAACATTGACCACCTGTGTCATACACACGGGCATTGGGATAATAATGGCAACAAGGCTGACGGATGATGAACAATAAAGCGGTGGCCATTGTTACACAAAGGTGACACTACTTTGGATTTCGGTTTAAGCCAACACTAAAGCAGTTCGTAAACCCAACTAAACCTCATCAGAGTTATTGCCAGGAAGAAAAAAAAAAAAAACTTGGGAGAGAACCTGTTACATTACTGCAAACAGAAGTATAAAGCTTTACCACTGCCTTAAACCCTCTAAGACACGTTACCTCTGTTTTCTTTTTACTGCTTATCCAACAGAGTATGAGTCAGCTCTAGTGCTGACTACTGCATATAGTCCAGTATTTAAAAAGTAACTGTACATCCCATAAACACTGTAATATAGAATCCTAATAATGGGCAGTTGGAACGCTTCATTTAAAACCCACACCACAAGAATCTAGCACGATATAAGAAGGTCCTTGGCCATTTCCATCTCTACAAGACAATGGGAGAACTGACCCCATAACTACTGTTGGAGTTCTACAGTGGGACATCAAAAAATACTGCCAATATAAAGGACTGTTTATCTTTATATCATACATTTTGCCAGGCTTGGGAGTTAGATATGAAAACAGAGTGTAAGAATGTATGCAAATACACAGATATAATACAATTTTCTTCAAGATTAAACAGCGGGAAGATAAGGTGTGAGATTTTCAACAAACTCCCTCTTTATGTGGTAAAAGTCCCTTTTTTGATGTGTGCCAAGATCACCAATTGAAGTAGAGATAAATCCATATCGTATAGACATTAGGGCAGGACCCACTTTATTTGGCTTGACCTCCTCCTTACATTTAAGCCTCCCCCTCGCAAGTAAGTCTTAAAAGCCAACACACAGGGGGCTGCACTACGTACGTACTAAATACAGCATGGTTACTGGAGCCCTACAGTAGGAGAGATGTGAGGCCCTGTCTGAGCTGCTCTTCATCTGTCCAGTATTTGTTGACGAGCTGCCCTGGTCAGGAAATATGACCATAGACAAATATCAGGTTGATCCCAGGTCCTTACATAACCACCTCCCTGGACAGTCAACACCAGGGTTGGGTATCGTTTGGATTTTTACGATTCCGATGCCGAACCGGTACTTTTAAAAACGATTCCGATTCCTAAACAGATTCTTGAAAAACTGCAAAATGACAACAAAGAAAGGCTCTTTTATAGATGTGGTAGCCATAATATGCTTTTATGTCCGTTTTGGTGAGCCAGGAGGGAAAATTTGGCATTTTAAAAGTAGCCTACATTTACGGTAGCTAGCTAACGATAGACTACAGAGAAAGGGGGATATCTGTATGTCCGTTTTGGAGCGACAGAGGGAAAACATTTCAGTCGACACATTAAGTGGAACCAATATGAGGAACCAAAACTTGCGTTCTAATCCGGTCCGATTCCTACCGGTTGCGTAGGAACCGGTTCCACAGTGGAACCGGGTTTCGGTACCCAACCCTAGTCAACTCGAGCCATGGTAAATTGGGCAGAGAATCTGAGAAAAGAAAAGAAAAATACTTGTCGAATAAATTACTTTTTGGCAGCCCAATTCATGTTGTTTGGTTGGTTCAGAGGGATTATTTATAACAGTGTATCACAGATTACCATGCTGAAATAACGAACCCGCTTCTGCATTCAAACGGGATCCTTTTAATACAGGTGGACTAGATTAAGACTGCGCTCCAATCAACTTTCAACGGTCGCATTTGGTCAGTAAATGGAGGGTTCATGATTTTGGGTCAGGCCCGGGAGACCAGCAGGGAACATAAACATCCTTGCAGTGGCCGCGGACTATTGGCAACGCCGTGTGTGCAACTGACAAGCTGAACTGATCAGGGTAATTGACTTTTTAAATTTAAAATTTCACAGCGAAAGGCCTGTTCAGGGCCGAGGAAGTAAAGACGGAACTGTCTTCCTTTACAATTTGGTTCAGTCCCCCAATGATAAGAGTAGAGGGGCATTTGAACAGAAGTGCTGTATCTGAATCAGTGGGTCTCAATTCTGGTTGCCATTACTCAAACTACTGCTGGGTTTTTATCTAAGCAGAGGTTAATTGCAATTAATTGCCTTCACCTGGCAGCCCAGGCGTTATTAGTCCCTGATTGACTAGCTAGAGGGAAAACCAGCAGGGCTCAGGAGCCTGAACACCATTATTGAACCCATCATTTAACGTGTTGTTGGAAAATCATCAATCGACGAGCAAAACAAATAAAAAACCAATTTCGCTAAACTTTTGTTGCCTCGGAATTGATCGGGGTCCCTTTACTGTAACCAAGAGAAACACAGCAGCTGTCAGCCTAGACGCAGGCAAGCACGGTGGCCAAGGCTTGCAGGAAATGAGTCTGTCTTCCCTCAGTCAGCCATTGACTATTAAATCAGACAGAGAGACGTAGACAAGGCCAGCACCCAACTGCAACCCGCCTATTATTCCTCTGTAATGAAGAAGGAGACGGAGAGGACGGCGCAAACTATCCAGTGAATGTAGTAAAAAGTTCCCAACGGAGTAACAAAAAAAAAAAACTCAACGCTAAGCCAAACGCTAACACACGACTCTGCCGTGGATGGGAGGCGAACGCAGACACACACCGTGCTCCCATACCTTGTCATCCTTAGCTGTGGAGGCTGATACAGGTAAAGTGCAGTAATCAATTTGCTCTACTGGCAGGAGTGCTCCTTTAGAATACAAATCAGGCTTCCAGCCCTCCCCTCTTCCCTCCTTCTCGCCATCCCTCCGCCCCCCTCTGCCTTTCTCCTTCCTCGTTCACCTTTCTCATGACTTGACACCACCCACCCCACCCCTCCCCCCCACCCCAGTGCCCCAGACCTGACCAAATGCTGAAGGAGGGCGGGCTGTCTTCTGCACAGATAACTGCTGCCACTAATCAAGCCTACGTGCACCGGGCCGTGGGATTAAAAGAGCTTGCACAGCTTGACTCAGGCACTGAATGGCGTTAGTGCCCACACACACACACACACACACACACACACACACACACACACACACACACACACACACACACACACACACACACACACACACACACACACACACACAAAGCCAAAATAAAAACCTATAGGGAAGCCAGCAGCGTCTCGTCCTAGAAACACACACTCACACACACACACACACACACACACAAGCCTCGACGAGCAAACAACACAACAAGGTCAACTTAAAAGCTGATGTTAGGTGAACATTCTCGGGCTATAAAAGAACACACACAAGAAGATTAGATCTAAATTTACTCCGCCAGCCAAAACGGGACTCGGTGGTGAGCCACCCATCTCTATCTCTCAGAACACATGTCACGCAGGGAGCCGCGCTGTTGTGCGCATCTAAAGCGAGAAAAAGGAACAAACTCGACTGTGAATTGACAGGGCCTTAATTCCCGTTCGTTTTTCATTTGGAGAGATGGCTTACTAGGGGAGGGGGGAGGTCTCTACACCATATCAAACACATACCGGAGTAGCCTGGAGGCTGTAACAAAGCATCCTCGATGTTACGCTGCGCAAACACACACACACACACACACACACACACACACACACACACACACACACACACACACACACACACACACACACACACACACACACACACACACACACACACACTCAGGCAATAGGAGTGTGTGTGTGTGTGTGTGTGTGTGTGACGGGCAGCGAGAGAGAGCGAGAGAGAGCGAGAGAGAGAGAGACAACGCTACCTTATGCATCAGCAGGGATATTTCATTATGTACATAACGAGTGCCATTAATCGCTCTTAACAAGAGGACACAACCTCACCTTGGCAGTCTCACACACACACAGCAGGAAGGTGGAGGGGCGGGTGAGGTGGGGGGGAAGGGGGGCGGGGGGGCGGGGGGGGGGCATGGAAATATCTACAGTGCTACAAAAATTAAAATTCACCACACTCGAGGATCCGCCGCCTACTTTTGACCGACCACATCGCAGCCCCCGGGGGTGTGTGGAGGCAAGCCAGCAGTCATATAGACGCGGCTCAATCTGATAGACACATAAAAACAGGTGGAAAAAAAAGTTAAAAAAAAGAGAAGAAGAGCAGGGGGAAGAGAGGAAATAAATATATAAATAAAAGTAAGGGGAAAAATGCCGCAGTGGCGGTTGCCAGCGGGGGCCCGTGCCCTTGACATACTGACACGGGTGGAAGAGGGAGGGGTGGGTGGGTACTGTCATGTGACACTTGTCATTCGCCTGATCACCCGCCCGCACGGCCACCTGGCAAACATCCCCAACCCACCCCCCCGAACCAACCCAAACATCTCGCCCACCTTGGTGCGACCTCATCCTCCCCTGACCTGACGCCGCCTGCAAACCCCCTCCTCTTCCACCTATGCCCACTGCCCCCCCCCCGCCCCCCACTCTCCCCAACTCTGCAGTCCTAGCACCCTATCCACCCCACCCCTAGCGCTCTGTCCCCCCACCCCTCTCCCTCCCCCGCGGCTGTGCAGCAAGGTCAGGCGGGTCACCGTGTCCTCATCTGTAATCCGCTGCCATTCGTCAGCAGCCCCGGCCCGAGAGGAGAGGCAGGCGCTCCGACGAGGGGAGAATGCCCAATTAGGCAGCTGACACACACACACACACACACACACACACACACACACACACACACACACACACACACACACACACACACACACACACACACACACACACACACACACACACACACGGCTCAGCACAGTAGAGCAGGAGAGAGGGAGGGAGGGAGGGAGAGAGGCTGCAGAATCAGCCTACTGTCCACAGACACAGAGGGTGGGTTGGGAGGGGGTGTACATGAATCCTTTCAGCTGTGTGTGTCTGTGTATTGTTTTGGTGTGTGTGAGGAGCAGTTGGGGTGGGGTGGGGGGGTCAACTACAGTTTAGACGTATATGACTGCTATCGGAGGCATGTCAACAGAAGGGCGAGCAGGGGGTTGCAGACTTTTGAGGTTTTAGTGGTTAAATCAAATGTTAGGAAAGGGCAAGAGGGTGCAGCATTAGCACCATCCACCACAAATGGATGAATATGGTGAATATGCAAGTGGCTGCACTCGCCAGCCCCCCACCAAAAAAAAATGTAAACATCACCTAGCCACTTGGCTGGTGGACAAAAAAAAAAAAAAATAATAAAAAAGTGATTTTTGCACCCTGAGCTAGTGCTATTCATATCTGTAACCACAAGATTGATGAGATGATGAGGGAGAAGTGGCTGGGTGCTACTGGGGACAGGACAACATGACAGGTCAAGCCCTGTCTAATGGCCGGTTGGCCATTCAAACTGAGAAGTGGCTGGACAAGGTTTAAAAAAAGAAATACCTGGCAGGTGATTGGATGAACCATCGGTCTACTATGTCTGCCACTGTTGATTTGAACAACCGGTCGCGGCCGTCACACGCACACCCAAACCACGCCCGTAGCTGCCTGTAGCTCCTCGCCGGACGCCGATTGGCTGGGTAGGCTGGTAGTTCAGACACAAACGCGTCACTCGAAGGCTGACGAGATGGACAGTCGTGCGATACGTGATCTCGCGAGACTCCCGCTGCTGTGCGAGGCAGCAACCCCCACTGAAATGCTTCACAGCGCCAGACCAGCAGCAGATATCAAATGGGTGACAAATATCCCATAATTGGATCATTCATCACCGGCGAACACACATCTGTTTTGAGTAATGGGAAAACTAATCACCAAAAATGATACGGAGACGACTCCACGCCAGGCACCGGGGAGATTTATGCTGGGGCGATTCAGGACGTCAAGCCTGTACCTACTGATTGTTTAGTCGAAATGCTTTTCCGTCTAATCAAAAGAAAGAGTCAAAATGGTACTATGCCAGCTGGGTGATGAGCAGGTATGATCGCCCGCCCCCCCCTCCTCTCTACTGGGTGAGGAAACTCTTTCTGCACTCTTTTCTTCCATAGTTCCACTTTAAATGTCAAAGGTCATCAGGGTTCAGCGGAGCTTCAAATCCAGCTTTGAGTGGTCAGCGTTCAAAAGGATTGCATCACAAGTGTGAGGGACACTTATCCGGCAAATCCTGTCTGAGTAGAAAGTCCAGTTGGTGGAGACTTGGACTAGAGGTCATGCAGGCTGGATACATACGTTCACCTACCCTAGGAGAAGGTTTGTCCGGGGGTATCCCCTCCCTTGCTACATGGTCAACCTACAAAATGGACGGCAGGACTATGCGGGCGGAGAGAAAATGCCCAGTTAGATTAATATAGTTAGAGCATGCAAAAGGGGCTAAACACTGAAATCCCCCGAGCAACACTCCACAGAAAGGACTTTCTCTGCTGCAATTTAAAATGCCCATTTATTATTCATCACTGGAAGTGACTTTTTCCTAAAGGTACCAACACTCTCGTGTCCTATTTGGATTCGGTGCCAAAGCATAAAGCCATTTTTACTGGCAGAGTTGGGCAGTCCACGCACGCCACACGTTACAGTAATGTAAACATTTTTTTTTAGTAACAAGTAATGTAGTGGATTACTGTGATTACCTGTACATTACAGTGAGTAATCATAGTAACGCTGCGTTTGGTCTCTGCATTCAGCTAGTAGTCCCGTACAGACTGGTCGGGGACGTGCTCGCTGTGTGAATGGGGCTTGAGATGGGGGGGCGTGGGTGGGTGGGAGGCGGGGTTAGTTATCAAAAGAGTATAAATGCCACTTCCGGTAATTCAAAATCCGACACACGCTGTGGGTCCGTAGCTGGCTTGCTAATGTTAGCCACAGGTACGCGTACATTTAGGAGTCCTCTAGTTTTAGTTTTTATTTTATTTAGAGCTGGAGGGGGTGTGAAGCACACAGCCAAGGTCGGGACTCCTACAGTGCTGTGTGTAGTCACCGAGGCGCAATGTCCAGTTTTATATTCATACGCTCGTTAGATACGAAGGGTGTGATGCGGGGGGGTCGGGAAGATTTGGAGTTGTTTAAGGTGCCTTAATTGCCCAACACAGTTTAGCAGTATTTGGCATTATATTATATTATATATATATATATTAACAAATAGTGTAAAGAAATAGTGCAAATGCATTATTTCTATTAGTTGGAATTTAAAGTGCTCATATTCTGCTCATTTTCAGGTTCATAATTGTATTTAGAGGTTGTACCAGAATAGGTTTACATGGTTTATTTTTCAAAAATCACCATATTTTTGTTGTACTGCACATTGCTGCAGCTCCTCTTTTCACCCTGTGTGTTGACCTCTCTGTTTTAGCTACAGAGTGAGACATCTCACTTCTGTTCCATCTTTGTTGGGAGTCACACATGCTCAGTAAGTACTGCTAGCTTATCAGAACCAGAGTATGAGGGCGTGCCCTGACAGTACCTAGGTAAGGACTACTAGCCAGTCAGAACCAGAGTATGAGGGCGTGCCCTGACAGTACCTAGGTAAGGACTACTAGCCAGTCAGAAGCAGAGTATGAGGGCGTGCCCTGACAGTACCTAGGTAAGGACTACTAGCCAGTCAGAAGCAGAGTATGAGGGCGTGCCACACTAGCAGCTAGGCGAGCATTATAACGTGTGTTACAAAGTGACCACGTTTGTCTCTGAAGTAAAGGCTGGACTACTATAGAGCTGTTTGGAGCAGTTGGTGAACAGTGTTTTCTGTTGGAGATGGTAAGTCCCTTTGGGGGGGACTTTGGGCTTTTTCACTTTGTAAACCTATAACGTGCACAAAAAGATATATAACACTATAAAGGAAAGGGGAAAAGCCAAAAAGCATAATATGAGCACTTTAAAGAATTGCTCAGAACTGCTCCCGCCTTCTGTTGACAAGAATCTGAATTAATGAGTCATAAAAGTCAACACATGACTTTATACACCATTACGTTTACTATAGACTGAAACACTGTGACGTCGCGCTAACAACAATCACTTCCGGGAAGACAACTGGCAGTTGATTTGAATGGCAGAGATATGTGAAATTAACTTGTTAATTTCTGTTAACAGAAATTTCTGTTAATTTTCAGCTGTAACTGTGACATTTAAAGATATAGATATATATATATATATATATATATATATATATATATATATATATATATATATATATATATATTTTTTTTTTTCTTTAGTCTGCGGCCCAATCATAGACTGTATATAGTATTTACAGGTACATTTTATTTAACCTTTATTTATTCAGGGGAGGTTCACTGAGAGGCAGCCTCTCTTTTGCAGGAATGCCCTGATCACATTCACACAGTTCCACATTCATAGACATCCAGTACAACCACAGTCTGATCTGCTGGCCACTGAGCAGCTCCACTGGAGCGGTTGGGGTTAAGGGCCTTGCTCAAGGGCACCTCATGGTGGTAATGAGGGAGGGACAAGTGCTGTTCTTTCACTTTCCCAACCCAGATTTATCCTGTCGGTCTGGGGATTGAACCGACGGGATTGGGATTGGGTTTAACCCGATCTCCACTGGTACCCTAGAATCCTCCTTTTACAACATACCACGCATAGAGGCTGGCTACTTTGACATGCTGGAGAGAATTTCAGCTTCTAACGCGTTTTCTGAAATCAATGTACATGACTATGTACACTGAATGTGACTTTGATTAAAAAAATAAAGAAATAAAAAAACTTCAATCCTACTCCTATTCTTTGTAACAATGTAATAGGAAAAGGAATACTGTGATGCCGTATGAGACGACAGATACTATAAAGTTTACTGAGATCACTCTAAAGTCCCACAGACAAGCTGCAGGTCTCTATGGGGACACATTAGTCATTTCTGTTGGCTGTATCACTGCGCGACTCCACCCATCTCTGTGATTGTTATTATAATGACTCAGTGTTTTGTCGGCCAGTTCTCGCTCTGTTCTTCCAGCACTGAAAGTACCTAAAGTGCTCCCAAAGTCTAAAGATTGTAATCTGTGATGTCATATTGATGCATAGCCTGAAGCAGCTCCATTAGCGGCCTGGGAGACTGACTTTGTGGACTCATACAATGTCTGCCTGTACTTTTACATCTACAAGGATTTTTTTTAGATGATAGTAGGGGCTATTAGTTCTGTCCTAGAAAACATAGTCTTATCTGTGTCCAAAAATCAGCCCCATTACTTTTCACCTTGTACTTCTTTTCCAATTTATTGTACATTGGTGTGAAATCACAGATGAGGCATTTCTCATGCAGGCCACGGATGATAAAAACTGTAGGGAATAACATACTCTCATGGCCAAATTGTTGGCTGTATAAAATAATAATTAGGGGGGGGGGTTTAGGCGTCCTTCCTCAAGAAAATGTTTACGTTTTTCAACTTAAAAATGAAATTTCCCCATACATTTTGGGTCTCTTTGTGGTGCTTTTGCATCTCTTTGTAGTCGTGTTGGGTCTCTTTTTGGTCATTTCTGTTTTCTCTGGGATTGTTTTGGGTCTCTGTGGTCATTTGACGTCCCTTTGCAGTAGGTCGGTTTCCCTTTGTGGTAGTTTTGCATCATTTTGTAGCATTAGTATCACCGTATCTGTATCTAAAACATTGGAAAAGCAAGAGCAGATAGTACATAAATTGCACTCAAAGAGCTTAAGAAGTCCGACTCCATCATTAGATCTGAGAAAAGTCTTTTAGTTACATTCATTCGGTTCAGGTGCTGCACCCAAACCTTATAATGGCAGGGAAACCACCCCCTGTGTTAGTAATGTGATACTTCATTGAGGAAAAGCCTCTTCACTTTTCCCGACACTGGGAGGTCAGGGTCAGCTACATAGCTGAGCCCGTGGACTTCAGCTGGTAGTGACCTAGTGTTTCTCTAAATGGCAATGCAGCACAGCAGAGATCTTCAACAGGGAGTCCGGGACCCCTAGGGGGTCCTGTACAGTGAGTGCAAATTATGTAAAAAAAAGAATATTTTTTGAAAGTTTCTGGTTTCAAAAAGTCTGAAAATATACATTAATATGAATGTAAAATGTTGTTACACCTTGAAGATAAGCTTACTGTAGATAACTATGGTAGCCATACAGTTGAGCTTAGAGAGTCACTGTGCCTTCCAGATGTATGTTTAACATTAAAACACGATGCATAAATAATAGCCATTTCTTTTCATCCATTCTGCCCAGTTCAATATGCAACTCAATTACATATGCTGTAGTGGGTTTCCTAGTCGGTCTCTCTTTCAGCTTAGGGGTCCCTGGCCTAAATTATGTTAAAGGCCCCTGCAGTACAGCATTGGGCCAAAAACAGGGACTTGAACTCAGGCTAAAGGGCGCTCTCTCAATTCACCACTCTGCACACTCCTTACGTGCAACCCTGATATGCGTGCGGTCGTAGAACAGCACATTGTTCTCACCGTGCATTCACAATGTAATGGGCACTGCAAGACGATACCCGATTGTCCGATGGACACATGACTACAATGTAAACAACAGAAAGTGGACCAGCAAGTCTACACTGCATTATCTATTCTGTCAGTACACCTGCGTGCTGTCCAGTGAGGAGCGCACTTTTGTTACTATCAGAGCAAAACATGAAAAAAAATTCGTAGGCGACTAACACTTACGATTTTGTCGACTGATTGATTAGTCGACTTCATCGACCGATCGGTAAAACTGAGCCTCTCCACAAAGAATCATGCAAAAGCCCCACTTTAAATCTTGTGTTTACCAGAGACGTGCTTAGACGTTTCTTGGTAACAAGTCATTCAGCATGAAAAAAAAAGCATCAAACATGAGTAACTGACTAAGAGTCAATTAATCATGTTTATTAGGACTAATAAAAAAAAAAAATAGCTATTGATGTAAAAATCAAGTTGACTTTGTAATGTCTGTAGACTGACTACACATGAAAAATGACCTATTGGCTAACTCACATTAACAGCAATGATTATTAATGCTCAATATACCTGATAAATCATTAAATCAAACATAATAGGGGCAATCACCTGTCAGAAAACGAGTAGACCAACACTTATCTTAATCACATACAGATAGTTTTCTATCATGATATAGGTCATGTGTCATGATATTCAGGCCTGCCCACACATAAGCTATATACTAACAGCATAAGGCACATGTTACGTATGCTTTACTTTATCATTATCAATCATGTAATGTATTTATCATGCATCACTCTAAAAAAAGGACACCATTACGGTATACTAATTAATAATCACACACATCTCCACATAGCAATTAAAAGGTTTTTACTAATATCATTGATGATGGCTGTTCTATTTCCAGTTAACAATACCAGGACCCTGAAACTGAAGCAGCTAAATGGAATGCAGCCATCATCCATTGTGCTATTCCCACCTGTGCGTTCCCTACTGACACTTGTCAAAACATCCTCTGTTTAAAAGGCCTATCACTTATCAGCATCCCCCGACTTCACCACAAGCATTTTTTTGACTCGTGGGAAACACAAAATGTTCAAATGAGCCCTTCAGGAACCGACTGGGTGTGCAGGATGCCTTAGTTCTGTAGGCTTGATGTAATGAAAATGATGAGTAATTGTACCAAAACGATGTTTGTATTCCACATTGCGGCCACGTAGCTGCCGCTGCTAATCAAGTGTGACTCACAAAAAAAGGTTAGCAACGGTAACAAAACATTAAAACACCCGGAACCTGTGACCACAACCAACTCGGTAACACCTAACCCGGTGGAAACCATCTGCTGGTGCACCACAGTTGGCCTGTACAGCACCGTGTTCCGTGCTCTCTGACTGAAGGCTGATTGGTCAAAGAAAACATTTCGATTCACTTAAGCTAAAAAAAAAAACACACTTTGGGCCTCAACCCTCAACTGCAGATCATTTGGAAGTGTCTTCCGATTGCTCGCTGTCCCTTTAAATAATTTTTAAGACCTTTTTTTTTTTCTCCTCTCTCCTCTTCCTCCCTCCCCTGAGGTTTATCACTGTGACTCTTCTCTCTTCCATCTTTCCCACACACACACACACACACACACACACACACACACACACACACACACACACACACACACACACACACACACACACACACACACACACACACACACACACACACACACACACACACACACACACACACACACACACACACTGGCAACTACAAAGCAGTTAGCCAAGCATCTCTTGGCTCTGTGCAGGGAGAATAAGACACTCTCATTACTGCCCTTAAAAAGCTCTTGGCCTCACAAAAACCCCAGTGTAGACCCAGACACCGGTGCACAAAGTCACAGGAAAGAGTCAAGGAAGTTAAAGGCTACTTCCCCACAACTCAATTCTGTGCCAGAATGCGTGCGTACATGCATGTCTGTGGTTCCCCTTTTCCTGTTCCTCTTTAATGTCACAGGGCTGGCTCATATGACCTTGAGTAGCAGCGTTGGCACGGCGATAGCGAGAGCTGCCTCGCCTGCGGGCGCCCTTGAACTGGATCTGCAAGACAAAAAAAAAAAAAAAAGAAAAACCTTCACGCGGCCTGATAGACATCTCAGTCCTCCTCCTACACCTCCCCTCCTCCCCCCTTTCTCCTCTGCGCTTTTATTCAATCTACGCCACTCCTTATCTGTTCCCCCTTGGTGGGGAAGAGATTTATCAGAATGCTGTATCTTTAACCTCTCTGTCACACTGAGATAGAAACAGAATTTCAAAATGTCTGACCGGCCTGCACAGATTTATTTTTAAACCGCCACCACCGCCGCCCCCTCCTCCTTCATGCACAAGCCCTGTGCCATTTCAGGAAAGGGGATTGGGTGGAAGGGGGGGGGAGGGGGCGGTCTGAGGGTAGTAGGAACTTGCTTTTGTGGAATACACCTGTGTGATGAGCTGGCCATCCACTCCAGAGGTGTTGTTTACCCACAAGGCCATTCCAGGCTGGTTTTACCCTTGGCGGCTCTGCTCTGAGCCATTGGCACAGAGTGACCTGGAGCTTCCAAACAAACAGCCCAGCCTCTGATCCAAGGATGAGCATCGGCTTACCGGCCAATCAAGGCTCTTCGACTAAGAGAGAGAGAGGGGGGAGGGGGGTGGTGGTGCCTTTAGAGCCACTGTTTTGACAGGTTGATGACGACCTGCTGGGTCCCAATGAAGACCTCAGATTTTTGCCCAGAGTAAACGCCGCGGTCCGCAGAGTCCAAAGTCTGGCTCTGCACCGTCAAACTCTGCTCTCGCGTTAAGAGAGCTGAGCGCGGCCTACTGTAAAAGCACAAAGAAGGAGGGGGTATCAGCATGCAAATATTGCGGCACCCTCCTTGCGACTGCAGCCACCAAGGTTCAAGTAATACAGTAAATATTTGCATTGCCCTGCTAGAAGCAATGTGTTCAATACTGGGTGTTTGAGAATTCATGAAAAGGCCTTTTCTTTTGAGTAGAATGCGCGCGCACACACGCACGCACTGCACGATAGCGTGTGTGTGAAGAGACCTGTATTGGAGGTTTGGTTTTAGGAAGTCGGAGACTGGCCCGGCCCTCCTACTGGTTCTCTACGTGCCTGACCTCTCAAAACTGTAATGTTATCGCATGTCGTACGTAGGCCTGCTGGAAACCATCTGCTAAAAAGGCACTGGGGCGGCTCCCTATCGACAACAACAACAACAATACAGAGAAAAAAAAAAAAAAGGACCCCAACACAACAGTGTTGTGAGTACTGGTTCGGACTGGTTTGCTGCTCAGCATGTCTCACCTTCACACACACACACACACACACACACACACACACACACACACACACACACACACACACACACACACACACACACACACACACACACACACACACACACACACACACACACACACACACACACACACACACACACACACACACACACGGCATACATCCCCTCAGAGGCTGTTGTTGAGCGACACGAGCCATGAGCACTCTCCTCAATTAACGCTAAGGGGCTTTTGCACAGAGACATGAAGTTCTGGGGCTAAGAATAACATTAGACAGGTCTGCTGCCCGGCAGCGGCAGGGCTTTCGGGAGCTGGGGCACCGAGGAGGAGTGGGGGTGTGTGTGTGTGTGTGTGTGTGTGTGTGTGTGTGTGTGTGTGTGTGTGTGTGTTTGTGCGCAAACCCAAGTCTCGCTGCTAATCCGATCCCCCGCCACGTTTAGCCCCACCTCGGGATATTATGTTATGTCTGTTAGTGTGACACCTTGGCTAATAGGGCTGTTTTTTTTTTTTTTTTACACGGAGCGAAACCAATATGATTAACATTACTCGGGACTGGTACAGGAATAGAAAGAAAGAAAGAAAAGACAAACTTATGAACCTTGTGTTTATTTGCTGTGAAAATCCCTCCCATTAAAAAAAAAAAAAAAAAATCTAGGTTTTTTTTTTTATATCATGTGTTGAAATATTAACAAGGCCCACTATAGATCGCCCTGCACCCCATCCCCCCACCGTCCCCCCACCCACCCCCACCGGAGAGAACCAAAAAAGCAGACTTGGTTGTGGAGGCACCACAGGGTCCTGGGAGATTCATTACAGGCAGATTTGTTCCACATAGTGAAATATGAGTGAGCTCTACTGCCTGAAAATTGCATTGCTCCATAAGCGGTACCCAATGCTAGAATACGCCCCCGAATCTCACTTCTAAAAATAAAAAAAATAAGGTATTTTTTTTTCTCCCTATTTGAGCTCAACACAACAGCGTTTATCACCCTTTGTCTTTCTGAGACACAGTCGGAAGACACAAAGAAAACGAGACAACGAGCGGCGGCACAACCCATTTCAAAACAATATCAAAAAACATATATACATATACTGTATATATGGCGGACTGTGGATAACGTCTTCCCCGCGGATCGATGGCAATTTGCCAAAAATCAACATGAGCAAAAAATGTACCCAGCACTAAGTCTTGTTCTTACACAAGATCAATGAGCGGTCTAGTTTAGCCAGCACTGCAGCGATACTGGGGGGGGGGGTTCTGTTGAAAAGTTCACCTGAATGAGATAAATGAAAGCTTCTTTTCTTTGGTCGAAAAAAACAAAAACAAAAATCATGCAAATTATCTATTCACATGTCTGGCACTGGCACAGATGATATGCAAAGAGGTCATTGCAGCTGAATAAGCATCTGGATGGCTCATTTCTAAACCACAGTTGAACTTGGTACAGTAAATAACCTGACCTGAATAAAGTCGCAAAGATCGGAGATAAAGCGGCCTATATTTAGAAAACGGCGACCCAGTGTATCAAGAGAAAGAGAAATGTGAATAGATCCTTTATTTGGAAGCATGCGAGGCTCGGGCTCTGAGCTTGTCAGGTCTGACTGCAGTAATCAAACACTATTACTGGAGACTGAGAGGGGGAGAGAGGAACTTACAGGAGGTGGCAGTGCTTCAGAGACTGCTGCGCTACTGTAAGGGCTTATATGTGCGTGGGTTTTTTTTTTGTTGAAGTGTGGGTCTGTGGGGGGAGTGAGGAGAGACCTCGGTGCTCAGCTTGGGGCGTATAATCTATGGTTCATTTGCAGCTTTTCTCCCCAGTATGACAAGCCGTTTACAAGACGTAGCCTCTGCCGCTGACCCAGTTCTGAGTGGCTGCGTCTCGCGACAAGGCCCTGCCTCCCCATCAGGCCCTGCTCCTCGTCTAACTGACGATAACACCGCCACCCTCTGCCTCCGTGAACTGTGGGGGAAAAAAAAATAGGTCGCCCTGACCCACTTTTCTCCTTTTTTTTTTCCCCTCTCTCTCCTTCCTAACATCGTGCAAGGAGTTCTGCAGAGCGTGATCGAGGGAGACAGTCAAAGGGAGGGAGAGAGAGAGAGAGAGAGAGAGAGAGAGCGAGAGCGAGAGCGAGAGCGAGAGAGAGAGAGAGGAAACAAAGCAAGGCTCAGAGACTTCTCTGCGATGAGTCCCTGTATTTTCCTATTGGCCTTTGGAACGGAGGCGACCCTTATCAGTTTGCCTGCTGTACGTTTGGTAAAACCCCTCCCATGCCTTGATCCAACAACTGCTCCCTAGGTTAAACCCTTATATACTGTCTATGGTTAAACCCCATCGGCGGGCCTCACCGGCCCAACCCCACCTTCCCGATTTCTACGTCCTCCTCTTCTAGGTGGCCATTATCTCATGTCTTACTCAGAATGCTAAATGGGATCCCCCGGGCCTTATTTAAACACAGACGTACACACTTTTGCCTTTTTTTTTTTTGCAGTCATTCAACACCCGTGGAGGTATGGCATGTCACCCGGGCCACAAGAGTTATGAGCGTGTCTTGGCTAGGGGAGTTATGACGGGGCTAGCTGAGCCGGGTCTGCCCCTAATGCCCGGTAGCATGACACTGGCCCCCATCGAATGCCTCAGTGTGGTTTAGGATGGCTCATGATGGATCTCCGATCACGCACGGGGCTCTCATGCAAACCCGTCCCTCATTAAACCGCTCTCGCTCATGCGTCGCTTTTGTAATCCCTCCATACATTAACCGCGGCTCTCCTCTCCTCTCCTCTCCTCTCCTCTCCTCGACATCAGCCGAGGGTTTCATTCATTTAGAAAACTAGATCGTTTGTTCCGCAACGCCCTCTGTATCGCCGTTTGAAGCCATTGTGAAACACCTAATCAACGCACACCTTTGACTGCTAATTTAAATATTAATGCGCCCGCCAAAAACCATCACTCATCACTCACTGGAGCCTCGGTTGTCGCCTGGCAACCATTGTTTAGCTTCTGTTCCGGAGCTACGTTTGTAGGAGTAAGAGTGGCATTTAATTATCACCTTTTAACTTTAGAAAAAGAGACTTACTGAACTGAATAATTCCACTTCAGCTGCAGTCTTTTTTTTTATATAGCAGTAGTAACCAGGGCTGCAACTAACGGATTATTTTCATTGTCTATTAAGCTCTCGATTATTTTCTCAATTTATCGATTAATTGTTTGGTCTAAAAAATGTGGATCAGTGTTTCCCAATTAGGGCTGGGCGATATGGAGAAAATCAAACATCCCAATATTTTTGACCAAATACCTCGATATCGATACCGCAACGATGTTGTTGGGTTGACTATTGGTGCTTTCACAAAATATTTACACAATGAGATTTCTGATAAATAATCATCAGTAATGTGGATAAAGTGGGTAAAGGCAAATAATAGGACAGTCTGGTAAGTTCAGAGAATGTCATCACGTCACTGTAATGCAGCCTTTAAAACCAGGAAAAGACAACATTTATGCCATATTACGATATCCAAAATCTAAGACGATATCTATTCTCGTATCACGATATTGATATAATATCGATATATGGCCCAGCTCTATTCCCAAAGCCCAAGATGATGTCCTCACGTCTTGTTTTGACCACAACTCAAAGATATTCAGTTGACTGTCACAGAGGAGAGAAGATACTAGAACATATTCACATTTAACAAGCTGGAATCAGAGAATTGTTACTTTTTTTTTTCATAAAAAATGACTCGAACCGATTAATCGATTATCAAAATAGTTGGCCAATCATGCTATAGCTGACTCATCACTATGCATTACAGGGATTTTACACCAGCATGACTTGTGTATGCACTAGGGCTGCACAATATATTTTTTTATCGTCATCGCGATATCAAATTGCCCAATATACACATCGCAAAAGGCTGCAACGTATCGCAATAGAGACTCTGAAATTTTTTGTTATTGAAAGAAAACCTCAGTAGAAAACTGCACGTTCCAAATGTCACGGTCATTGTTGTTGTTTTTTAGCCGTGTCTTTCATATCTCATTTAATGTTCCAATCTGTTCAATAGAAGAAGGTTGGAAATGATTACAAACAGACTGCCAAGCAGCTCTCTGAACATTAGTGCGCCTCGTGTTAGCACCCTAGTGCTTGCCCGTACGACATTAGCCCCGCCAGATGCTAGCCACTGCGTGTGTTGTGCGTGTGTGCTCGTTTGCGTCAGCCACAATTTGACACGCTGCGTTAAAAACCAGAGGAGGGCTGACCTGCCGCTCAAACTCTCACCAGCCCCAGTGCTAAGCCCCTGCGTGCTAATGGTGACCTAGTGCACACAGACAAGTTGGTGCCTCGGAGACGAGTCATGAAGCCCGCTGCTCCACTTTCCCCCGCTGCCAGACACGCTGCAGAAACGCTGGCGCTGGGCTCTTTCTGACTTTGTAAATGTCTAAAGTGCAGCACATGTGACCAGAGATGGAGAGAAAATGGCCGTTGGAGAAAGTGGAATAGAGTGTCAGGTCTCTTTATGCGGCGCGGGGGTCCGTAGGAGGTTCTAGTTCTAGTTCAGGGGGTGAATGTGGGTCAAGCCCTACCTCCTTATAAGCACCAAGGTCAACGCTGAATGGAGGGGAAGGTGGCTTAGAGAGAGAGAGAGAGAGAGAGAGAGAGAGAGGCCCTGGATAAAGCACATTCGTCTGGCTCTTGTGCCAGCACCGGCCCCAGACGTGTAAACACAGTTACACAAGCACACAGCTCCTCTGTGCTAGCCCTAGGTGTGTGTGTGTGTGTGTGTGTGTGTGTGTGTGTGTGTGTGTGTGTGTGTGTGTGTAAAAAAAGATCTCGCACGTTATACAAGCTTTACCGTAGCTTCCATAACCTTTTATAATCCAAACAAAGGCTCAACTTAAAAATGACGTTAGCCACACTCGTGTTGCGCTGCTCTCTTTGGACATAACACAGTTACACAAGAGGAGCACCTGATGGGCTGAGGCTGGAAATCAACATCCACAGCTACAGGTTCCCTCTGGGCTCCTTTCTGTGTCTGTGTGTGTGTGTGTGTGTGTGTGTGTGGGAGCTAAAAGGTGTATCCAGGCGGGCAGCAAATGATGTCTGATTTGAAATGTCACATCCTAGCAGGCGATCACCTTTATTGCAGTTGTGTCTAACAAGACAACTCTCTCCACGTAATCAAGACAGCGTCTGAAGTGGTTGGACCACAGGGGAGAGCAGTGCGCTAACGATGCCAAGATTTGGAGTTTGAATCCCAATGGGGCCATCTATGATTAAAAAAATAATAATAAAAAAATGTACTGCATAAAAACAATATTTGTCAAAGAAAACTTGGTTATACAAAAGTACAAAAATAAATAAAGGACACTCAAGCTAAAAAGTGCGAAGAATGACAATGGGGATTCGTCAGGGTTAGGAGAAAGTTGATCGGAGTGGAGCATAGAGATCCCCTTAATAAAAAAGCTGGTCCAAAGATCTCAGGACCTCAGACTGGGCCCAAGGTTAACCCTCTGACAAGGACAAGGACCCAAAGCACACAGCCAAGACGACACAGGAGTGGACGAGGGACGACTCTGTGAACGTCTATGGAGTGGGCCAGCCGGAGCGCCGGCCTGAACCCAATCAAACATCTCTGGGGGGGACCTAAAAATGGCCGTCCAGCGATGATCTCCATCCAAGTTGGCAGAGGTCGAGAGGATTTGGGGATTTTCTGCAAATCCTCTCGAGGTGTTGCACACACCCAAGAAGACTCGAGGCTGTGATCGCTGCCAAGGGTGCTTTAACTAAGTACTGGGTAAGGGTCTCAATACTTACGTCAATGTGATGTTTTTTGCTTTTTAATGCATTTGCAAACATTTCTAAAATCCTGTTTTTGCTTTGTCATTATGGGATATTGAGTGTAGATTGACGAGGGGAAAATGAATAAGGCTGCAATATGATGAAATGAATAAAAGACAATTAAAGGGGTCTGACTACTTTGTGAATGCACTGCATCTGGATCGCTTATCCCCCTTACTAAAGCCTGTGTCCTTCCTGACAAATGGAGGCCTTTTGCAACTAATGGCAACGGTCTTGCACAATGCCTTACTCCTTCCAGCACATGATCACTTTTGTTTTATCAAAGCTGAAGACTATGGTATGTCTCTGCCCGTTTTCTAATAACGCTACAGTGAGATGAGTAGCACAGCGTGTGATAAATAACTGACATTTGGCTCCACAGAGAGTAAAGACATTTCTGCGAAAACAAGACTGGAAATGAGTCTTTGCTTCTTCACATAGTTGCCTGAGACCCTGTGTGCAGCCTCTCATGTCAGACACGATATTATATTCATATCAGTGCGTAGCTTTACTCAGTGGCACGGATGACATTGTGAGTTGCTTTTCATCATTTGACAAAATGCCCTTTTGTTTTGCTGAATTCTATTTAATTCAATTCCATTTTTCATCGGTACGTTACATTGTGCCATTTGGATATTGCATTTCAGCTGCGGATTAAAAAGGTTAAGATCCACTAAATTGTAAATGGTTACCCTGCTTCTTTTTTTTTGCCGTCTGATGGCAAACGCCTGAAATGACAAAGACGTGAACTTTGTCCAAGTGGGCGAGTTAAGAGGTGAATGGTGGCACTGCAAAAACCCAAATAAACAAATGTTATGAAACCAGATTCAGGTTCACTGACTACATGAATAGTTTTAAATTATACTTGGTCATCATCTCAGAAATAAAGTCACATTTGAAACAAAGTTGCACAGGCAGCGTATCGGAATGGAAACTTTGACTCACACTATTTAAGGAGTCGATCAAAACCGTATCATTTTCTGTCACAGCGCACCCTATATGGAAACATGGCATCAAAATAGGCTGCAACAAGCCTCAGGGACCTCAGGGGAAACCAACTATACTATGCCCAACTATAGTACAAATTTAAAGCAGTGTGTAATATTCTGAAAAAAGTCACAAGTAAGTACTCTTTTGTAGGAAGACTGGCATTTGGCTATGGGGTTGATCATAGTAGGGCTGCAACTAACGATTATTATCCATTATCCATTAATCTGTCGATTATTTTCTCGAGTAACAGATTAGTTGTTAGGTCAACAAAATGTCAGAAAATGGTGAAAAATTTGTAAAAGATTCTAAAGCCCAAGAATACGTCCTCAAATGTCTTGTCCACAGCTCAAAGATATTCAGTTTACTGTCACAGAGGAGAGAAGAAACTAGAACACATTCACATTTAAGAGGCTGGAATCTGAAATGTTTTACTTTTTTTAACTGTGAAAAATGACTCAAACCGATTAATCGCTTATGAAAATAGTTTGCGGTTAATTCAATAGTTGACAACTAATCGATTCAGGTTTGCAGCTCTGGCTTACCGCATGTTCTAAACAAAGTGGGCCAGGATCCCGACTCCCCCAGCCATATGGTAATCACGTCCAGGGGGGCAGAAACATTAGCGTGCTAGCATAAAAATAAAAAAATACTCTGAAGCAGAGACAGTAGTGTGCTCTAAAGCAATGACAGTGAGCCAGCGTGCTTTTTAAACAGCGGGGCAAGCTGTAGGGAGGGAGCCAAGGCAACTGCAATGACACAAATCCTCGCAGCCAGCTCACCCTGGACATGAATCACTGTGGACGTGAAAGGACCTTTCCCTGACACGAGCTGCTATCAGTGATGGAGAACTGAAGGGACGACTGGACCTGCCCGCTTCGTCACCACGGTCAAACGGGGCTGCAAACTTGTGGAGGAAGATGTATTCAGATCCTTTACTTAAGTAAAAGTACTAACGCCACGCTGGAAAAAGGAAAACATCTGCATTGAACATGTAACTTAAGTGAAAGTATGTGCAGTAAGTATCGTCAGGATGTAAATGTACTCAAAGTATTAACAGTAAAAGTACTTAATGCAGAACTCTCCTCCCATTGCAGAAAGTGTAGGATCCAAGCAGTTGTGTGTTTATTGGTCTAATCATTTCAGCTGGACTTGTAGGCCCTTATACTGTTGGATAATGTAGTTTCATCAGATTTTATAAACTACATGCGTTTTGTGAGGAAAAAAAAAAAAATCTTAATTTGTAAAGTAAACTACAGCGGTCAGATGAATGTAGTGGAGTAAAAAGTCCAATATTTCTCTCTGAAATGTAGCCGAGTAGAAGTAGAAAGTGGCATGGAATGTAAAGACACATTTGCTTAAGTAGAGTATTGGAGTAAATGTACTCAGTTACATCAGTGATTGAGAATTGAAGACTAACTCTGACCGGTTTGTCACCACGGTGGAAAACTATTGGGTCAGCCAATCCAAAAACTTCCGTCTGGGTCTGAACCTTCACCCTGTTTGACCTCGGTCGGCGATGACCCGATTGAATGACAGCGCCTGCAGCTGTCTCCACTCCCCGCCTCTTCACCCTCGCAGACATACAAGGTCAGGAGAGAGGATAGGGGCCGAGGCCGGTGAAGGGTGTCACATGATTGGATCTCCTTCAGGAGAGTTCCTCAAACAGCCTCCTCAGCAATCAGGTCAAGGTCACGCTCTGGCCTTAATGCAGCAGGAAGAGACTCTGAAGTCTCTGAATGTGCACAAAAGACGGATGAGACGGAGGAGGGGTCGGTCTCGCATTGCAAGCCCTATCTCCACAGCGCTGGGGAGTAAGGTCCCGGCTACACCACGCTCTGGGTTGTTTGCATTTCTTTATACCAATCACGATAGTCTTTGGCGGCACTAAGCTCTGGACGCAGCGACAGTGTCAGGACGGAACTTCGCAAAAGAAAACGCCACATATAATATTAAATGAAGATAACTGTTGACACAATACAGTAACGTGAGCTATTTCAGTTAGCTGGATACATGGTTAAACCTCATTGGCTCTTACCAGTGTCACTGCCCGGTGTGAGTCGACCACAGAGTTGAGTCGCGCATGCGTCACTTTGCGACAAGTAGCCTACAAGATGCGAACGGCTTTTTGAGCTAACGTTAGCAATCAAACAATCATAGATGGCTAAAACGTCTTTGAAATGACTGCTAGCTACAAGTTAGCAATCAAACACAACAAAGGCTATCACTTGAATGGCGTTTTGAGCCAACGTTAACAATCAAACAATCATAGATAGCTAAAACGTTTCTGAAATTATTTCCATCTTCTGTTATCGTATGTAAAGAGAAAAGTTTATTATTTTATGGATTTCACAAATTTCAGTAACACACGTTATGCCGTAAACCGTTTAAATCCGAGCATGCGCGACTCACATCGGGCAGTGACACCAGTGTATCTCCGTGTGTACTTCGTCCCCAGCAATCCCCCCAATCAGTCCCAAAACGTGCCATTTTCAGTGTGTAGCTCGCTAGCTCGAAGGCTGTCGTTTCCTGTAGCGAAGGGATTTTGAGAACGGCAACACACAGAGGGCGGAAGGTGAGGGACACGATGTCAGGCTTTATCCTGGAAATATACTGCCGTTGATCCAGACACGAGGAGGGATGACGACGTAGCCTACTCCGTTCAGCAGAGAACTTGAAAACACAAGCCATTCTACTCTATTGGTCATATTAATCTTTCTACTTAGTGGACACTTTTATTCAAAGTCACTTACACGATTATCACTCTCGCACATCTCTTTTCCATTACCACAGCTGGATATTTACTGGAGGAATCCAGGTTAATTGCCTTTGCTTAAGGGCAGAGGCTGAGCCGAGTGTGAGCCAGCAATCTTCTGGTCACCAGTCCATTCTCCCAAAGTAATGGGTCATATGGCTGCCTCAAGACATCAGCCCAGTGCTCTCCCATCTCCTTTGAAATGGCCTCTCTACTACTGGGCGCCTTCGAACGCGGTTGCGAGAAAGCTGCACTTCTGAACCACAGTCTTGCGGTCTGTTTACCCAGCCTTGGTGAGCACGCAGTGAATAACGCCACCTCACTAATGGATTTACAAGTGTGCTGGAGGGGGTTCACAAAAGGATAGCATGTTTCAGAAATTCAAGAGACCACTTTCATAGCTGGGGTTACGCCAAATGGCCTTGCTCCTTGCTTTGTGGTGTGGGAGTGCATTCATTTTTTATTTTTTTTATTTAGAGATGTGCCACTTATTTAACCATGTTCTTTTAAAAGCTGTTCATTGACAGTGCAATGAGTCATGCATTTATTCATTGACACATTTTAAGTAGAGTGAAGGATATCTGTAATGTCACAGTCATTACAAAGCTGCTCTTTGTTCACCTGAGAAGACAGACTCTTTTGGAGGAACAAGCAATAATAAAAAATTAGATGACATACCTAAAAAAATAAGAAGGTATTTCAAGGGAATTCGGTGGCATTCCTCTATTGGAAACCCGGATAATGTGCTGCAGATCTGAACTCGCATAGCTTCAACTCTCCGCGGCCACCCGCACAGGTCCCTTGTTGCCCGGCAACAGTTCAGCTCATCACCAGAAGCCAAAAAAGTTACACAATTACAGTTCAAGACAAAATGAGTTGGGGTGTGCAGCGAGTAACATCATTCAGCAAGTTATATCCAGCCTCTAGAAGATGTGGGTCTGAATGAATAAGGGAGTGGGGAAGCCCCAGTTCTTGCATGTTCCACCCATCCTGCGAAGCCGAGCAATGTGAACGTATGCAAGCCTTCACACTGAAAATAACCCAAATATTGACAGTGGAACGGTGTACTATGAACTCTTGTTGTGTTGTTGCGCTGGGGGCATAAAAGAGCAGCTCTCAGGTACAAAGTTTAATGATGAATTTCCGCGAACTTCACCCGTTTTCGCAATGGAAATAAATCTCAGGGACACAACCTCGCAGCATATACTGCATATGCATCCCCCTCTCCCTCCCGCCCCGTTTCCCCCTGTCATCCTGTGCAATATATCCATCATTCATTCATAAATTCTGAAAAAAACTCCTCTTTAGTTAATTGCCTGGGAAAATTTAATTTCAAACGAAAGCTTTCAAAAGAGAAAGATATAATTAAGTTGCAGGGATCTCTCTGCCCCCTCCTTATCCAGTGGGCGGGGGGGGGGCACGAGGGTACATGTGCTGTGAGCTGTGCAGCTCTGCACCGCACTGCTCCGTGTCAGGGAAGTCATACACCCATGTTTAAAGCAGAATGTTACGTAAAGCCTCCCCCTCTGCACAGGCTTACTGCACCAGACGCTGTGTCCTTGCCTGGGCTGCTCAAGGTTCCCAAAAGGACAGGCTGCTAAGAAGTTGGGAAGGACGGGGCCCTGTGATAGCCTGCAAAGAGGGAGAGGGCGGGAGGGGGTGGGGTGGGGGTGGGGGGGAGCTGCTGCCTGTGACAGCTTTGGACTTTGAATTCAGCGCCAGACAGGCTCATGCATCAATCCCTCAACTTACAAAGACAAGCCACTAACCTTGACGAGGCCAGGGACTCTTCAGGAATGAGTGGCATTTTCACTTAGCCCCAGCTCTCCCCTGCACTCCTGCCACCTAACCTGGTTAAAATAAGACACAGTTGAATAACAGCCCACATCAGCCCCTTAGGCTGCTTAGACCAAGTCAGGGACATAAGCAATAATACACAAATAGCATTAGTACACAAGGTGCAGTAGCCTTGTCTGATGCCTAGGGTTGGGTATCGTTTTTTTTTTTTTTTAGATACCGGTGCTACAACGATACTTTTAAAAAGGGTGCCAGTGCCTAAAGGATGCCTGAACAGATACTAAAAAGAGCACAAAACGACAGGTGGTGACATTGAAGAACGGCTTGTTTACAGCGAACGTTACCTGCTGCCGAGTGCAGCGTTACCTAGCGTCACGTGCGGCGATGTTTCCGTTTGCCTCTAACGTCCGTTTCGGAGCACCTGAGAGCAGCGCAGGCATTTACGTGGCACCAAAACGAGGCACCGGAATTTGCGTCGACCAGGTTTCGGGAACCCAACCCTACTGAGGCCTTGTCACGAGCGGGTTTTGTTGGAGCGAGGCACAACGTGAATCCACGCTTGCTACGATCCTTGAGATCAAGCGACTGTATTATCGCAGACTCGCGTGCTCCAACCGCAACAAAAGCTAGGACCACACAGACCAGTATCTGCCATCTTTCTCCCATGTATTCCTTTGCAAGAGAAAAAAAAACAAAGGCAGACGCTCTCCATCGCATGCTCCAGCAGGCTGGGTATATTCCTCCTATCTGGGAGCGTCTGTCCTCATTCCCTTTTTGCAGCCCGCCCACTCTGTCACGCCGGTGACATTGGCCTGCTCGTGGCAAAGCAGAGACCTTCCCCTGCTGTCTGACTGCAGCATCCTGGCAAGCACGCTCACCACAATGGTAGAGAAAACCTTTTTCCTACTGCACCTCAACAGCCCCGGGGGCAGCAGCTCTGCTACAGGAGCAAGAGAGGCAGAGAGGGAGGGAAGAATGGAGCGAGGGAGGGAGGGAGGGAGGGAGGGAAGGAGTCATTTCCACTCCGCTCCTCTGCTGTGACCACACCAGCACCCGGCCAGGGAAAGAGTCAGCTCCTCTCACGTCACCCAGGAGGTCTGCTGGCCCCACGCTACATCTCCCCTCCGTCTTTATTTATCGTGTCAGAGGAGAGGGACGGTGGAGATTGGGTGTTGAGCCGGTAGCTCCGTTACCACAGCGCAAGGTAGCTCGATGCCGTTTCCTCGGGGCTCTGCTTCAGCGACCGGCGCGGTTAGGCTTCCGCAGCGGTTGTCGTGCGAAACGGGCCCATGCTTCGTGTGGATAACGTGTCATTTATTTGACTCGCAATATCCTCCCTCTTTTCGCTCTCCCTCCCCCTTTAGCGGGCAATTTCAGCAAAGTCTAAATAATTCACGGCAATTGCAATCAGCCGCGATCAATCGCTGGAGATAATTGAGGGGCCTGTCACTGCGCCGAGGCCAAGGTGAAGCGGGAAGGCAGAGGGGTGGAGAGTTGGAGGTGAGGGTGAAGAGGGAGGAGGAGGAGAAGGAGGAGGAGGAGGAGGTGGGGCGGGAGCCATTCAACAGATGAGCTCTGGCTAGTATAGCTCTCAGGGGTTTGCAACGGAAGGCGTCCCATCTTTCTTCCTTCGCATTTCGCCGTTCCAGCCCGCGTCCAGGAGCGCCGCATTCAGCCCTTCCTGCCTCGTCATCAAAATGAGTCCCATTGACTTTGGCTGCCTCCTGTTCATGGCAGAAGCGCCAACGGGAGCCGGAGTGATTGTCTCTGAATCAGATAGTGCCGCTATAACGGAGAGCCCTCACTAAACCCTATCTTCTCAGCAGCACACGGTGGGAATACTCACAAACTGCCCACACAATGATCGGATTTCAGAAAGCAACATAGACCTCAGTCATTTTATGCCTCGTTTTCTCATTCTTTGGGTAGTCTAGTGGCAGAATATTCGGAGATAAAAATAAATAAAAGATACTAAAATGCTGTACAAAAATGAGTAAACAGCAAGTTTCCACGTGCCTCTTTGTGTACGCATCTGCCCAACTCCTTTCGCCTTTAGGATAGCGCGGCTCCGTTTTAATGGCCGTGTTGCATTTTCGTTTTGTATTCAATTTTCTTGGCCTCAGTCGCCACATCGTTCGGTTTACATACACACTAACACATTTCATAGCTCAAGCCTTGACATTTTAGCCTTGTCTTCGTCATATCTATTTCGAGATTTTTTTTCCATTCCAACTGTACGCAGTCTGGTCCTGTTGTGGTACCACGATGTGCGTGTATGATACTGTAGTCTGTAAAATACTTGCGTGCGTGCGTGTGTGTGTGTGTGAGAGAGAAATACAGCGAGAGATAAGCAGTGTGGAGGAGGAGGCCGAGAGAAAAGTCAAGACACTAAGGAGTGCCATTATATCCCCTTAACAGTAACACACTGAAAACTTTGATCAAGTGCAGCATTGTCTAGTCTTGTACTGGCTTATCAATTTTGAGATAGATGTTTTTACTCCGACTATGACATTTACAGCACAACTGTTGCGGTGTAAATCTCTTCCCAATAACACCAGCAGTACGGAGTATCGTTATTAGTAGAGAGTGCCTGTCCTCTGAACCAACAAACAACAAAATGATCTGGCTTAATGCATGCTCCACACAGATATTATAGAGCCCAGACAATTAGAGAAATGAGCTCGTGGCCAAAAGGTCTCTGGCTTGAATCCCTCAGTGGGCTGACAAGAGCGCGGACCTGTAAGTAGATGAGAAATACTTCTATTCCTCAACATCTACTGTCAAAGTGCCCTTGAACAATGTTCGTCAGCCAACACCACAAGTGCTGGGCGGCTCCCAGGTCTATAATAAATCAAAAACTCTGCAGTAAAATGCATGACACTTGTTCTGGAAGATCGCGCATTAGTTGGTTTTTGTTTGCAGAGTATCTCAGAAATAAAAAAAAAAAAACGGGATGCCACCCTAAATTGTGTGTGCCCCCACGTGTCATGCTATTGTGACTGACAGGTTTGCCAAACAGTGGGGTTTGAGTTGGCACAGTGGTAGTAGTTAGAGAGGCTGTTAGTAGAGATAAGTGCCTGGGCAGGTACTCTTGCAACTGTGGCATCATCCTGTATCAAAAGACATTCAAATTACTTAAAAAAAAAAGGGGGAACGGAGAGTCACTAAGTAACAACAAGCAGTTGGATTCAGCAGGGCTGCGCAATTAATCACATTCTTATAGCGATTTGGGCTCCTAACAAATCACAAAAAAAACAATGCCATCTGGAAAAACGATTATTTTGCGCTTTACATTTTGCAAGCAAACTCTTACTTTGTCTTGCGCTCTGAAGGGGGAATTCAAAAAGTTCAGCGGGGAAAAAGTATAAAGGGAAACGTCACAGTTCAAGGCGTTTTCACTGTTTCGATGCATTTTAAAAGCTTTCCAAAAGTCAACGAGCAATCACGTTAAATAATCGTGATTTCCACACTGACCAAAAAAACTGAATAGGATTTTTTTTTTTTTTCAGTCAGCCCTAGGATTCTGTAACTACAGAACACCTGGACACACACACACATACACTCACACACACACAATCAAAACATGCCACTTTCATACAGCAGCAGTGGTGTTTTGATGGCAGATAAGATGTTGCTATCCTGAGAGGCAGCCAGGGGGATAAGGGAGCAGAGTGCAGAGTCCAGTCTTGTGACTCTTCGGCAGCCTCAACATCATTTGCATTTGGCCATTTGAATGTCCTCTGGTTCAGTTGCAGACTACTGCACGCCACTCTACAGCAGCCCCCTGGACTACAGCAGCAGATGGCCCAGTCAAACCAAGCTCCATCCAACACACAGGCTCCTTCTGAGTTACAGCACGCAACACACAACTTCTTTCAAAGTGGAACTGTGAAGTTGGGCTATAAATGTGCAGGTTTTTAAGTTATCTGTGGCAAAAGAGGACAAGCCGAACTACCTTGAACATCTTGTGTAAGTCAGGTCAAATAATTAAGCAGCTTAAATGCTCGACAAAAGAAAGGCTAAAAAGGCAGACCTCCAGACACAGACAGTATTTAGAAGGCTTTAAAAAAAAGTTGGACTTTTCTCCACGTTAACTTTAGGTTTTTAGTCAAAGTTACTGTAGTTGTGCGGAAGGTAGCACATTAACCGAACACAGGGCATTTGGTTTTTTTTTTTAAATCCACATATTACGACATCCAAAACAGGTGGCTGCTGGGAAGCTTTGTAAATACCCCTTTTGGAACCTGAACTGAAGTTCTCTGCCCTCTTTTCTGTAACTTGCAGCAAACTCAGCCCCTGACCTTTTGCCTCCACGCCGATTCAAAGTCCAATGAAGCAATAGGACATTTCAGAAAGAAGAAGAAAAAAAAAGGAACACCTACGCAAAGGCCATTGAAAAGGTCCTCCCTGGCAGAGAGTGAAAAAAAAACATCCAAGTCCATGAACTCGATCAAAACATATCTGACATGATGACTCAGTGATGTGACAGGCTGCAACAGACCAACTTCAACCAACTGCATGTTGGTCCGCAGACTGAACCGATAGCCCTTCTAACCCTAGAAGGGACCTGCCATTGGTTACAGACAAGTTCCTTCTTTTTTTTTTAAAAAGGATGTGGTGTTGGCAGAAAGACAAAAGAAAATGACCATTAATGGGGGTCATTAACTAAACCATGAATCCACATCCTGGCTGCTTATGGTGCATTGAAAAGACAAATGTCACCTTCATACACTGATTGTAACATTGCCTTGTAGCATAAGACACACTGCTTTGTGACATGTTTAACTACCTTCGCCTACACTGGATTTACTTTACACGCGCAGGGGCCTTTGTCACCGACATCCCCCTGAGTGGCACTGCAGAGTAGAACACAGAAAATGTCACATATAATGCATATAAAATATACGCAAGGCGCATTTAAGATTCTTTCAGACATTAATACAATTTAGGAACCAATTTATAAATCAAAAGAAATGAAGAGTAAAAAGCTCCCAGTGAGGTATGAGGCTGGGCAACCAGGTAGATTTCTCATTAAGTAGCATAATGTAACCAGTGGCGGATTTAGCATTTTTTTGGGAGGGGGGGCCCAAGGCTAACACAGGAGCCCTCCCCATCTGTTGTTCTCCACCCTTTTTCAATCTTTATTTAACGGTTTTCAAAACATACATGAACAAAAAAAAACGTAGTCTAATGTTCCCTCAGCATTTGGTTTTGTTTACAAACTGTACGTTAAATGAGCGGCGACGTTAAATCAGCCGGTTTTCACGTAACGTTGTTCTAAGGTACCGTCTATGTGCTGGAGCGGCGTTTAATGTTCAAATGTGGTCTGGGAATGCACATTGCAAAAATGTGTTATGCGCAGTATCTGGAATTGTTCATTTCCTCTGTGGGATATCTGTAACGTTAAAGCTGAACAGACTCGCAGTCGTAAAACACATTTTATTCTGATCCAAAGACTCTAATTCCTAGTGGAAACACTGTATGCGTGTGCTAAGAGAGAATGTTAGTATTTTTCCTTATGAAATAAACATGCTCGAGTATTGTAGATCTTGTATTATTGTCCACATGCAGTTACACACCTAAAGAAAGAATGTGGCTGGTAAAAAAAGTTGAGTGGCTGGTAGATTTTGGAATCCACCAGCCACAGTGGCAGGTGGACAAAAAAAGTTCCATTTCCATCCCTGTATACAACCGTACAGGGGGTTGTTGATGTTTGGTCTTGTCAGACATCCATGCATTTTAGCGTATGGATTTTTAGAATGACGGGATTAATTATTGAAGAGTAAAAAAATAAAAATAATAATAACCTTAACCATAAGTTCAATAGGTGTTAATGGGGCCCCTGGTAGTTTCGGGGCCCTGATAAAGTCCAGCCTCTGAATGTAGGCTACCCTGGGCAAAGCTAGATTTTAACACCTTGGAAACCTCATTTAGGACTCAAGCTCAACATGGCCGATAACTACAACTCGACGTTCATTTAAAATCCTTAAAAGATCTTTTTTATGAATTTTTTATTTATTTATTTATTTTTAAAAAGGAGCAGGACTTGCCAATAATCCATTTACAGAATAGTGCAACTGTGACGTGTTTCCCATTGGTGGTGCTAAAACTACTTCAAAATAGGAGGCTGTCTACTGTTTTGACCCGATGTGATTGACTACACGGACTGTACTAACGTTACATTACAGCCCCCTGTGACATGGACAGCCCTACGGTGTGTACGGTGTACTAAATTCAGCCCATCGAGGAGATATTATTCATTCAGTGTTCACGGCCAGCCAGTGTGACAGTAGCGACTGTTAGCGACACTTAGAAAATTAGCAGGACGCTTTCATTCGATTCAGCTGCGGTCGGTCCGTACATGCGAATACATTAACTACAGTTGACATTCATTTTGATCAGATGTTCACGCAGATAAATGCCTCTATCGTAGGCCTAATTTACAGCTTATATGGTAGCCAGGAAATACAGACACTGGGTGACTCCTGTGGGCTAAAACAGAAGCCTACAGCACCGCACGTAGCCAGGTCTATCCTCCACTTCTTTATGCAGCGTTTTCAGCTATATCCATACGACACACAAACAGCCAACCCCTACCCTCGACAAAACACGCTATAATCTAGTATAATCCTCGACACCGCGTCCCGTATGCGTGTATTTTTCACCCCCAGAGGTAATAATTATTCTCCAGATATGACAGTGCGTTTATCTGTAGCACGTACGTTAGCTAGCGTTAGATCCCCTACCTGCGTTGTCCACCCCACGGTCAGCCGGAGAGCCGCATCGATGTTATTCGACAGGAGGAGGCAAATCCAATGAAAACGGCCGCATCTGTCTTGACACTTTTTGGCACGGAACAAAAATGGCGAGGCAGGCTTTTTTTTTTAAAAGAAAGAAAGAAAGAAAATAAAAAATTTAGTCCAAAAAAGATGCCTCGTTTTTCTTGTGTGTGTTGCGACTGTAAGCGCGCTGAGGTGTGTAGCGTGCAGTCTGTGGGAATTGTTTATTCTCGGAGTGCCCTCGCAGTGGAGAAGTGAGCGGAGAGAGGCACACTCCTCCTCCTCTGCCTGCCGCTGACACCACCCTTAAAGGAACAAGCCTTCGGTCCAGGGGCGGTCCTAGGGGGGGCCGGGGCTATAATCAAAACTGGGCTTCTTTTTTTTTAATTTTTTTTTAAGTTTGTTCCTTTTTAAGGTTTTTGTCTACAACTGCCACTGCTTAACTCAGCTGTTGTCCACACACTCGCACTGCCAATAACAAGAATCATAAGGCTAATAATAATAATAATAATAATAATAATAATAACATAATAGTACGCTAATGACATAATAATAATAATTATAATGATAATAATAATATGCATTAACTACATATTTTTATTCATTTAGTTGCTATTAAGCATAACTATTTTTGTACGTTTTCATTGTAATTGATTTGTCATATAGAGCTCAACAGTCCTGCCCACAGCGGGTTCCGGAAGTAAAAATACAATGCAATTTCTCCATTGACAATTATATAAGTATAAGCCATAAAATCGTAACCGTCGATGGTAGACTTAAAACCAGCTACGACGTGACTAAGCGATTGTATATGCTCATATAGATGCCAAAAGTTCATGGGGCACCAACCTTGTTTTGAGATAAATGTCTTTTATTCCCCATTTCTTGGATAAGTACTCCATTACCCACAATCCTGAACAATCCCACAATGCCACTAGTGATGCCTCTGATTGGTGGAACTCATGCTGGTGGGGAGCTGCCTGCATGATCAGTCATGCGCATGCCCAAGGTAATAATCCTGTTTTACTAGGATTTACGACACTGTACGAATCACGATCTGTTCCACACCTCTGCCGTTAGCCTCCACCGGGAAGCTAACGTCTGCGGAGGAACAACGGTGCCGCTGCAAAATAGCCTCGGGAAGGAACTTGTTTTGGTGGAACATGTACGTTCAAAAGTAGTTTTAGTCGTGCAACAGAAAACTCAGATTGGACAGATAGTCTAGCTAGCTGTCTGGATTTACCCTGCAGAGATCTGAGGAGCAGTTAACCATAGTCCTCACAAATCCACCGGAGGTTAGAACGCCAACACAAAGGAAGACGAAGGTAATGGACATCTGGGCGAAAATGAGGGACATCCGGCGGAACCTCTGGCAGCAACTGAGCAATCCCGGAAATGAAACGTTGTCCTGATGTTGTCATCAGGAGGGTTAGAATCGGTCTGGGTTTGGAGAAAGAAAGCATGCGCTATACGTACTGGGGCAGGGAGTTTGAACGATTGTGAGCATTTATCAGACGAGACAGTTCAAAGAAATATGCCATTAAGTTGTTAAGTAAATGTCGGCTCCAGTGATTTTGAAGCTTGACCCATAGTAAAGACTAAAGATCAGAATATGTCAGCCTGAGCTGCATCGATTTTGACCTCTTGTTTTATTAATGGGACTCTCAGGAGTCTCCCAACTTTGTGGAGGTGCAATACTGAATCACTATTTTAAGGTCTGCTCAAATATGAGATTTACTTCAACCCTGACTATTAATGTCAAATATAAAGCATGGCATATTCTAATGGTGGATTAGTATTAACTTGCGTTTCTTGTCATTTCTGGAATAAAGATTGTTTTTTGTTGGGCCAACATAAAGCATAATGGTGGAAAATGGAATTTACATAATTTATTATTATGGGACACAGTAAGTACCTTTGTACATGTTTTAAAATGAACAGTCCGATACCAATTAAAGGGCAGTCTGAAATCAAAAACCGTAATGGAGACTGTACAATAATTCCATAACCTATGCCCATATAACAACAGCAGGTTAATAAATAATGGCCTTTCAGTTAAATGAAGAATAAAGTAAGAGGTGCCTCAACCAACAACAAATCATTAGGCCTCTCCTCGGATGAGGTCCAAACTTTGAGAGTTAAAAGAATATATCTGCCACAGGACTGGAGATTTACTCTCTGCCTCAGCACACAGAGACCAAGTGGAGAAAATGAACAGCATCATCAGCGTCGAGGTGCCCTTGAACACGGCACCGAGGCAGCTCCCAGGTGTGAACGCGTGTCACTAAAGTGTGAAGCAGCGTGTCATTCATAAACAGCAGATGTGACCGTATGAAAACCTCTGAAATGACTTAAAAATATATCGCGTCATGTTTTTTTCGGTCGCCATTACGAGGGAATCGTTGTCACAGTAGTAGTTCCTAAACTTATGATTGTGCACCACATTCTTCTCTGACATCTCATGCTAATCTGTGCTATCAGGTCCACTGGCCTGCAGTCAGTCTCCTCAACATGGCCTTGAACAAAATGTCTCTGAGGACCTGGGGAACATCAGTGTTCTCACGAATAAGAACACAACAACATAACCTACTTCTACCCATCGCTGTCTCTGTTTCCCTTTTCAAATATCCAGGATGGGGGGTAGTGTGTGTGTGTGTGTGTGTGTGTGTGTGTGACAGAGTGTGTGCATGTGTTTGTCTGTGTGTGTGTCTGTGTGTGTGTGTGTGCGTGAGACAGAGCGTGTGCATGTTTGTGTGTGTGCGTGTGTGTGTGTGTTGGTGTGAGTGAGAGAGCGTGTGCATGTGTTTGTCTGTGTGTGTGACAGTGTGTGCATGTGTTTGTCTGTGTGTGTGTCTGTGTGTGTGTGCGTGAGACAGAGCGTGTGCATGTTTGTGTGTGTGCGTGTGTGTGTGCGCGTGCGTGTGACAGAGCATGTGCATGTGTGTCTGTGTGTGTGTGACAGAGCATGTGCATGTGTGTGTGTGTGTGACAGAGCATGTGCATGTGTGTGACAGAGCGTTTGCATGTTTGTGTGTGTGTGTGTGTGTGTGCGTATGTGTGTGCGTATGTGTGTGTGTGACAGAGCGTGTTTATGTGTGTCTGTGTGTCTGTGTGTGTGTGACAGAATGTGTGCATGTGTATCTGTGTGTGCATGTGTGTGTGTCTGTGTGTGACAGAGCGTGTGCATGTGTGTGTATGTGTGTTTTGTGTCTGTGTATGTGTGTGTGTGTGTGTGTGTGTGTGTGAGAGACAGAGCGTGTCTGTGTGTGTGTGTGTGTACAAAGAGGTGCGTGTGTGTGTGTGTGACCGAGCGTGTGCATGTTTGTGTGTGTGTGTGCGTATGTGTGTGTGTGTGTGACAGAGCGTGTTTATGTGTGTGTCTGTGTGTGTGTTTGTCAGAATGTGTGCATGTGTGTGTCTGTGTATGTGTGTGTGCGTGTGTGTCTGCGTGTGACAGAGCGTGTGCATGTTTGTGTATGTGTGTGTGTGTATGTGTGTGTATGTGTGTGTTTTGTGTCTGTGTGTGTGTGTGTGAGAGACAGAGCGTGTCTGTGTGTGTGTGTGTGTGTGTGTGTGTGTGTGTGAGGGGGGGCAGCTCCTCCTCCCCCCACTGCTCTGCTATCACATCACGCTGTGTTATTGGCCACTTGCATTCAGCCAGTTGGATACTGTGCCTTTCTAACCTGCAGCAGCCCCACCGAGCTGTTTAAACTGTAATTCACTTCATTGCCAGTAGTATAAACAGAGGCGGCACTTAACGTGTCAGTCAGGTAAATTGGATAGTTTTCTTTTTACAAGGCTGTTGTTCGCAATAGGTGTTACCTCCAATTTGCATTTTGAGCACAGCGGCAGTTAAAAGTCTGATCAAAGTCCTCGCCAAAGTGCTATTCATAAAAAGTTGATGTTGCTGCGTTTATTGTTGTTGTCGGATCGCACCACGAGTTGTGCGCGGGACAGTATTTTTGTGTTCAGTCGTTAACATCCGCCTTAACTTGAGATGGACGGTATCTCACCTTGTAACCTCCGAACTGCAGTGACCTTTCATCTTTGAACTCCTACCCCGAATGCCACATAAATGGAGATACAATATCCTCCCTTTCATTCCTCCCCAGCCAGAACGCACTGAACTTTGCCCCCTCAAGCTTTTTCCAGAAATGTGGTGCAGGAAACTTTGTCCTTTGACCTGCTCAAGTATATGGACAGATTGTGGCTAACAAAAAAAAAGAAAAGAAAAGAAAAGTCTGAGGCCTGTTTGAAAACATTTTGTCATGATTTTATTTATGTACGTGAGTTAACACACTGTGAGGAAGTGCAGGAAAGACAGCTGGTTAACAGGCCGGTTGCAGCTGTGGCTTCAGCGACAAAAGAAGTGAAGAAAATGGAGAAAAAAAGTGTGTCGCAATATAAAAAGGGAAGGTTCACAAGCATTTAAATGTCATTAGGAGACAGACTTTGTTGTTTAACAAGACGGACTTTTTACAATGCTGTTAACACAGTCAACAGTCGTAGTGGGAAGTAAAAGTGAGCGGGACTCTGGGACCGAATTGGATCAAAAGGTACAGTTGAACATTTGAATTTCAAATTGCAGTGGAAGGCATTATTCAACAAACGAGGAACAATGATCATGTAGAATGTTGTTTCTCTAATCAAACGACTTCCGAACTGATTCAAACAGCACTGATACTTCAGTTGACAAACACATATATTCCAAATCCATGCGCCAGATCTTTTTCCATCTGTGTAATACTGTAATATAGTCAGTTCATCTGTGACTCACCTTTCATGTCAGCATCAGCGTTCACTGAGAGGCTACCAGGGGCAATTGGATTATTTGGATGGGACATGTAGATTGGATTTGTTCCTCCATCCAGGAATACTGTACGGCGCTGAATGTTTTAAGGTAGAGAAGAAGAAGAAAAAAAAAAAAAAAGAGATGGAAAACATATGAATGCGTGGGCGAAGGTCGGCCCTGCGGTGGCGTCCTCTTGGCCCGGCAGCGCAAACGGGGGAGAGTTTAGATTCAGACGCCTGATTGTCTCAGAGGGAGGGAGCTGGAGTGTCAGCAGACATTAACCCTCCACCTTTGACCCCCTACTCCCCAATTTCAGCTGCAGTCTCTCCCAAGGTTTTTTTGGCGTGAAGGAAGGCCCTCTCTGGAGGAGGCAGGTGCGAGGCGCAGCGGGGGTGGGAGGTGGCCCTTGCTGGAAGTCACACCATACTGTAACCTTTGAACTGGAATGAGTATAGGGTGGTTGTGACATTCCCCATGTATACAGTTGCAGGGAAAGGTTCTACTAAAAACCACGTGACGCAGCAAAAACCTGCCCCACAGGGAGACGGCTGAGCCGCATTTGGAATTCTTCAGCGGTTTTTGCTTGAATGCAGCCCTGCCGAGGCCACGTGTTACATTCAGCAAAGTAAATAAAGGAATCAGCAGGTACATCTATATGTTCGCTTTCTTAAAGTAATCTTGACAAGGCCAGTGTGCCTGAACTTGCCAAACATTGAACATGAACGTGACACCTTTTTTTTTTTACAGACTCAACACCGGCCTTGTGATTACAGTAGAGGATTATTCATTAACGAGTCAAACTGTCTTTTATTGGAGCAACAGACTACGGATGGGGAAAGGAAAATGCGTGACCTCTGTTCAAAATAAACAGACACGAGCGATTATGACTGGATTATGGCCGACATGCTAAACAGCCATCTCGGTAAATATTCCACTTTTGTCCTTGAAGAGTGTCAGGGCGATGAAACTATGTCTGATAGACAAGATAGATAATTCCAGTGCAACGCAGCACTGCGCTAAGAGAGGAGGTACCTGAAAGTCACAGCTGCCACTGTCGGGAAAGGTGTGCCAAACATGCTGATGCCGTGCGATGACCCCCATCTCTCCCATTTCACATTATTCTCTCATCGGACTCGCCAATCAGCACGTTTCTGCGAGTTATTTCAGTTTGCGCTGCCAGGGAAAGTGCTCCGGAAAAGCAACGTTATATTTAACTGAGGTCATCGCGGGACGTCGAGAAATGTCTTCCGGCGGCCTCAGACAGTTGATATCGCGGCCGGCGTCCAGGTATGCCACTGTTATTTAGCGCGGCGGCTCCGTGTTGAGTTTCTCTGGAGGGCCCAATGATCTTTTCACTGAAAGGATCCACACTCCGCCGAGGGATATCATGATGTTGACCTCACAATAGGGATGGTGTCTGCTTTCCCATTCAGCCGCGTCTTCAGTCCGCTAAGAGAAGAATACGCTTCATAAAGTCTACGGTTTCCACAAAAAGAAAAAAAAAAAAAAGAGAAGGGACACCATCTCCGTGGCCATCCTGCCTGGAGCGGTTGTGTTAGGGTGTGACTGAGACGCTGCAGAGATGTTATTCAATAGTCTGCGTGACCTGAACAAGCATGTGAAGTTTCGAGGTGAAACAACTAGAGCTTGCTCCAAAAATAAAAAAATAAAAAATTGAAAAAAGGGGGACATCCTCACTTGATTAAAACTGTTCATCTCATCATTTTACTTTTACCCCTGCAAAGCAAATCTTCTGCCAGGGAAATCAATTGTGAGGCTGCTGACAGCAGTGGGAATGTTTACATCTCCCTACGCCTGGCCTCATATCTGATGCTTAACCCATACCCCACTTGCTCTGAAATCAGAAAAAAAAAAGAAATCAAGAGGAATTTTGGAGTTGTTTTTGGATAACTGTCAAAGTAGGGGAAAACAGGTCACTGCATAAGCGTGGCTGCCTCCGCGTGAGAGCACTGGGTTTGCATGTGTGTGTGTGTGTGTGTGTGTGTGTGTGAGAGAGAGAGCCACACGGTTTGCACGCGTGAATCGGAACGCAGGCAAGACTAGGTCGACTCCTGTGTGGCTGAGTTGCCTCGCGTCCCTCCCGCCTCCCCCCCCCCTGAACATGCACTGGCCCTGCATCTTGTTGACCTAGTTGGTGCTCTTTGACTAATCCCTGATGATTCTGCGGGTGTTTTTGGGAGGAGCGCTTCTCCAGTTTCCTCCACATTTGAATATCAGATGGCAAAGGCGTGGCCTCGCCGAAAAAAAAAGAAGAAGGGAAAAAAAAAAACTACAAAAAAAAAAACATCCCTGAACTGCCAAGGGATTTAACTGGAGCGCCTGCCAACACAACATGCAATGTTGTTTCAGTGCTCCCTGCAAACCCCCCCCCTCATATTGCTCACATGCTCATATTGACCCCGCTTCAAAGCGACGCTGATATTTTAACTGTTTGTCCAAGAGCGTGTGTAATTGTGTTTTTCTTCTAAAGCGATTAGAGGCCGGGTTGTAAGGTTGTTCTCGTATGAGGTTTTATTAATTATGTTTGGCCCGATCCAATTGCTCTTTAACCTTGTTGTTTATGCCTCTTCTAACCCACTCTTTCGCTCAGTATGGGCCGTTTGCGAGCACAACGAGTCGCAGGTGTGCCGTACAGGCCGCAAGATTTCGGTAAAACACCTTCAGAATGAGAAGGCTGGGAGTAAAATGTGAAAACGGGCCTCTATTACCAAGTTCCTAATATGGAGTTCTGATGCGACAGTGGACATGTGATGTGCATATTTGTTTTACACGCGTGTGTGACAAATGTAGCAGCAGAGCGACGCCTAATCTGCAGTCAAAAGCCCCTGGTTTGATGATGTTGGTTTTACTCTGGGTGAGTTGCTTTTGTTTGACTGAGGCTTTACTGGGCCGACACAGCAGGGGGGGGGCTGAGCTAAAGGAGTCAAATATCAGGGGCACCTTACTGTCCCTACTCTCTCTCTCGCACACACACACGCACACACACGCACACACACACACACACACACACACACACATATAGTGTGTTGCACTATCTTTGTGGGGACCTGTCATTGATATAATGCGTTCCCTAGCCCCTTACCCTAACCTTAACCATCACAACTAAATGCCTAACCTTAACCCTTACCCTAACCTTAACCATCACAACTAAATGCCTAACCTTAACCCTTACCCTAACCTTAACCATCACAACTAAATGCCTAACCTTAACCCTTACCCTCACCTTAACCATCACAACTAAATGCCTAACCTTAACCCTTACCCTAACCTTAACCATCACAACTAAATGCCTAACCTTAACCCTTACCCTAACCTTAACCATCACAACTAAATGCCTAACCTTAACCCTTACCCTCACCCTAACCATAACCTAATTCTATCCCTAATCCTAAAACCAAGTCTTAACCCTCAAACTGCCCTTTAAACTTGTGGGGTCCAGCATTTTGGCCCCACAAAGCTGTCGGGACACCACAAGTATACTGTATTCCTGGTTTTTGGATCCCACAAATGTAGTTAAACAAGAACACACACACACACACACATGCGGTGTAGAGCGAGGACAGGGAACACACAGCTCAGTGTCCCTGGGCCCTTCGTCCTTCCTTCGCCCATCCACCACCAGCCGTTCCCACGGGGCCGTTAACATCCTATTGACCCTGCTCACTCATTATCAGATCAGCAGTGAACACACTGGGGCACTTTAACCCACTCTGTATGCACACACACACACACACACACACACACACACACACACACACACACACACACACACACACACAGGTTGCAGATTACTCTGCTCTCAGAACAGTATTTTGTCCCGCTGCTTCATAGCAAACCCTTACCTTCAAACCCACAGTAGGGCACTAAGCTCGCTCCTCAGAGCTCCACACCCACCGGTATGTCTCCTCCACAGATGCTGGCCGGTCCCGTGGGACCGCCACGGCTTCCCAGCGTCCCCCCGCTGATTGTCAGTAAAAGTGTTGACATAAATGGAGTGTGGCTACTAATGAGCTGCCAACCAACTACCACCGTCAGACCTGTCAATATTTTAGCTCATTACACTTAAATGTCTAACAATAGATTAAAGCGTACAGATCACAGCATTGTATTCATCTGGGGGGCCAAATCATTGGCCGGGAAAATATCACCGCAGACTAGATTAGAATTCAGAGTGGACGTGTTATTGAAATTCATGACAGGCCCAAGGTAGTGTGATACTCGTGTAGGCACAAAGCCTGCACATCTAGTGTTTATTGATAGCAAAGCCTACATAGGCGGTTATTATTTCAAGGCGGTATGGGAAGGCTTAGCTTCAGCGTCTGCACGTGCGCGCCGCCGGTGTGTATGTGCACGCGGCCTCAGTGTTTGTTTGTGTCGCACAAAAAACAGATTAGTGAAAACACTGAGGTAAAATAAGCAGCCTGACCTTGCTCTGAAACTGAAAGGCAATCCTCTGAATGATCCGCGGGTCAGTAGCTTTGTCCTTCAGACAGTTAAAGTCTATCCTTCTCATCCCCCCCCCACCACCACAACCACCCCCCCCCCGCCTGTCTCACGGTTTCCTCCTCCATCCCTCTCTCTCTCTCTTTGCCTTTCTTCTACCGTAGTTGCATTCACATTAGATCCCTCTTTTTCAGCACCTTATGTAAAACTTATCCTCCTCTATTCTCTATCCCTGCAAAACTGTCTGTCTTAATATGACACACACACACACACACACACATTCAGAACACTTGATATGCATGTCGTCTTTTCATGTCTGGTCTTTGAACGCAGGCTGTTTGTGTTATATCAAGTCGTGATTGTTCCTCATGACAAGGCGTGATGGCGCTGATGTGTCTGATCCTCCGCTACGCCTCAAAGGCAGACGAGCAAGACGCAGCGGCGGCAGCAGATACTATACCAGCCATATTAAAGACTTCCCCCCGCAAACTCTGTGAGCTGTGAAATGTTTGACGCTTTAAGAGCGTAGCCAAAGCGGGTTGCCAGGTGAGCACCGGCGACCCCCCCCCCACACCTCATCCCTTCACGTATATGATGCCTCAAGAGTTTCTGCATTCACTGGAAATTGCAAGTGTGTCAGCAAGTTCCAGATGTCAGTTATGCAATGTTTAATTAGAGCAAGAAGCGTGGCTTGGTATGTTACTTAGAAAGTGTGTGTGTTTGTGTGTTCTTCTGTGCGTTCATTATTGGGAATTGAACCCCATTCAGGCCGATTCAGGGGCCCCCTCTGTCCTGCATCACCCTGTCAGGGTTCTAATTCGCAATAATGACCGGCTCGCTCTACATGATCCCGTATTCTGAATGTGTACATAGTTTACTGTTAACCTTGTTAAGCTTTATTGTCCTCGTTTTAGCCGTCTGTCTATTTCTGTGTCTGTTCATTGAGGGCAACGAAAAAAACGGAGTCACATTCCTTGTATGTGCACACACGCTTGGCCAATAAATCGGATTCTGAACAGTTGTTCCTTTTGTGCCTTTATCTATTCATTGGTCAGGGGCAACACATGTGGCAGGTTTGTCATGAACCAGGAGGACCACGGGCGACCTATAGCTCACCTGGTAGAGCGTGTTACCCATGTAGGCTGAGATCTTGGCAGCAGCCAGGGTTAAATCTGACCCGCGGCCCTTTGTTGCTCCTCTCTCTCTCCCCCTCTCTCCCCCCTTTCCTGTCATTCTCCAGCTGTTCAAACAGGAGTTCCACTGATATTCAGAAAGTATGGGAGTTAAATTGTTCAAACGATGACAGAGAGATATTTGCGGTCAAGCTACCTGTTTTGATTGAAAAACCTAATCAGCAAAACCAAATGCTTGAAACGGCAAACGTGCCTTAGTCATTATGTGTGGCAACTTGTCTTTTACTGTGGACAGCTGCACAGGAACATTTGTTATGGTTGACATTACTTATGATCAAAAACTAGCGAGTCGACAACTTTGCTAACGCAGCCAAACATGGAGCAAGTGCAACAACACGAGGCATAGCAAGGCCAGCTAATATTACTTACTAGTCCAACAGTTGGAGGCCAGCTTGACGTCCGTCTTGCAGCCTTTTATTCCGCGAATGTCTCTGCAACGACTTAAAGGCAGCTTGGCCTCTCCCTCCTTTTCTCTCTTCTTAGCTCTGTGTTCTTTCATCGGTCCTTGCCTCTGCCATGGTGTACGTAGCGGCTGCAGAACCTACTGCCCGTGCCCCCGGCTCCGGTTCTGGCACATAATAACTTTGGTGATACCTTCACTTTTCCACTGGCCACAATCATCAGGTCAACATTTTTAAGTAACTAATGCCATTCCCATCAGCTTCAGCTGTTGTGTTTGTAGTGCTAATCAACAAATGTTAGCATGCTAACATGCTAAACTAAGGTTGCGAACATAGTAAACATTATACTTAATAACATTATATTAATTTTGAGCATCAAACACTTAATTTCCTGCATTCTAGTGACTTTTTAATGCAACAATTTATAGTGCAAGTGGAAATTATTATTCTGCTGCGGCCTATTGTTCAAAACCTTCTTTCAAAACACGTGTTTCTGGATGTTTTTAAGGAATTATGTACTGTACATCTCAACAATAAATCTATTCGAGAATGAGCCAAAAGCTCCTAAGTTTAAATCTGACATTTAAAATCACAGGAAATCACATCTTTATCTTTCTTTTTCACCGTCCTGTTGTGTTCTTTAACCCCCAAGGTACAACAAGTAGACACAATTATTGGTTTTCGTGCATGTTTTAATATAAGCCCCCTGAATGATTATTTTGTACCTCTTGTGGCAAGTGAGTTGTCTTTCATATTTTTTGAGGGAGACAAATCTACCTCTTCTAAGTATTGAGTATTGGGGGGGGACATATCCCCTGCACCCCCTCACCCGACATCTACGCCTATGCGTGCAAAACCTCAGCAGGTAAGCACTAGTTCAGGTAATTTCATTGGTTTCCAATGCACTTTCCCTTGTCCACTATGTGTCAGAGGATAGAAGACTGTTCCTGCACTTGAAATGGATACAAGACTACAAAATATGAAATCATTGGTTGAGATATGTTCTTTGCTATAAAAACTACCAGATAGTTACAGAGCCCTCGTAGCCTTTTTCACATTTCCAGTATCGTAGATTAAATTAGGGCCGCCCCTCCCCTGCCGACCTGTCCCTGCCTGCCAACGTTTCCTTTTCTAACCGTGACCTTTAAGCTGTGTCGGGTCTGCCTCCTGCCCACAAGAATAGCCCTGCATGGACTATCACAAACAGAAGGCATTCATCACTTTGAAATGCAACAAAATCACATTCAGTGGAGAAACAAAGCCCCGCAGCATTCTTCAGACACAGTTAAAGCAATGGGTTGATCAACTCGGTTGTCTGTGTGGTTATAAATACAACTGCATGTGCTGTTATGTAAAAAAAATAATAATAATAATAAAAAGCTATTGTGAAATTAGAGCACACTGACCGTCCCCTCCCTCCCGGCCGACCCCCACCACCTCTGCCACAGGATGACGGATCGATTGAAGAGTGACAGCGGTTGAGGAAATAGAGAGAGATTCAGGATTTACATCATCCTCTGACACGCTCATATAAACGCCCACCCAATGATGAAGAGACTACGCTCTGACAAGGACACCGGTCCCTCGCTTTGGCTGCTCACAAGTTCAAAGATTTGCCACCTCCCCTCCCCTCTGTCCCTCTCTTTCTTTCTGTCTCGCTCTCTTTTCGCAGATTTCAGTGCAAAGCGTGTAACCTTTGTGAATTATTTAGTCTATTGACCTCTGTGGGGATTTAATATGAAGGTTGTTTCCTGCTGGCAGAGCGAGTGCCGGCGGGGTCCTCAGGTGACACGGCCAAGGTCGCCCATCTCCCTCCAGTTAATAATATATTTGTCACACGCAGTGTGTTAGCCTTCTTCCCGACACAGCGCCACTGCCTTCCACTTGATTAGTGCAACTAATAAGGACTGCCAAAGATAATAAAGTAGACATTGGCTTAAGGAGATGTGTCAAATGTCCACAGCATCTCTCTCGATCTCCCCCCACACAGATACTCAGAGCGTGAACACGCACGCACGCACGCACGCACGCACGCGCACACACACACACACACACACACACACACACACACACACACACACACACACACACACACACACACACACACACACACACACTCTTTCCCTCCTCCTCCTCTCTGTTCTTGTTTTATTGTTTCCTAGATGAAGGTTAAAGGGAGATGCTGAACAGACAGAACAGTCTGAGGGCCATGGAGGGCCTGGCTGCCTGGCTGCCTGGCTGCCTGGCTGCCTGGCTGCCTGGCTGCCTGGCTGCGGCAGGCGGTGCTGTGGGTACCGGCAGCAGCCAACCTCTGCCCCCCGTCCGTCCCTTCACGAGGCCATCGCAGTGCACTGGCGTGTCACAGGGCCAAGAGGGTGAGGCGGCCTGGGCCACAGGGGCAAGTGGGTTACAGCATCGGCTGTACATGGGGGGCAGTAGAGAGCCGCTGGTCCCTGACCGTGCCTGTCACTGATAATAATCACAGAGAGCTATGGAGCCTTGTTAGCGCTGCCGGTTGGCGGAGACAAAAATGGCGCCCCATAGGTGAAAACCAGGTGAATTACGGCGAGGGGGAAGGAAAGCATTACAGTAGGGGTGGCAAATATATTCTGGCACGGTGCTGTCATGAAGTTGGTGGAGTCTGTGAGGTTATAGAGCGGGGGGTTTCAATCTTAAAAGGGTGAACAAGCCTTAAGTGCCACAATATTGATTGGATTGCATGAGTGCTGGTAATAATGGAGAATGCAGGAGGCCCAGGAATGACGGGCAGATGATAGTGGTGGAAAACTAAAGGTGCTGCAGTCAAGGCCGAGCCGCAGCCGGCCTCCTGTTTTTCCTTTTTCTGGAAGAGTTTGCATCTGGGTCTGAAGTTCACTGGAAGGGGAGGCAGACAGACACCTGCGACCCACTGGAGATACTGTAACAGCTGACAATGTTATCAGTCAGGTATTCCAGACACTAGCCTATGCATACATCAGAATCAGAATGGAGTTTATTACCAAGTAAGTTTTCACATTCAAGGAATTTGCCTTGGAGTTTGTTGCATCCAATAAACACATTAAAAAGGAAATGGAAACCACAAAAGGACATTTGTTTTGAAGAATAGTTCATTCTGAAAACACAAAATGAAGACTTATATTGTACTATGTTGTAAATATTGTTTGAACGCTGTATCCAATAAAATATATGGGGAAAAAAAGAAAAAAAAAGGAAATGAACAATAAAGCAATGTAGCAAAGTACTGCAGCAGTCAAGAACATAAATATAGAATATAAAAAATAAGAAAAGAAAGGCTACAGTTAAAATGCTATAACAAAAAAGTACTATAACAAAAATGTACAATCTAACCGTATACACACATACATATGCATCCTGAACTTTTGCACATTCCCTCAGCATTTTGCACAACCATACCACCTTGTTTTCTTAATGTTAAACGGTTATATTGAGCATATGTGTTTGTGCATATATCGTGTCTCAATTTTTATTATTCCCACGTGACGTTTTGTTTTGGTTTACAGTTATTGTTTAATTCCTTTGAATATTTTTGCGCTTATGTTGCAGCAACCACTTTTTCTCTCAAAAAGTCGAAGCTAGCACTCAAAAAGCAACTGCCTGTGTGCCGTTAGCGCTATTATGAACTATTTTGAGTACTCACCCACACATACATTTGACCAACCAAAAACCAAAATACAATACCAACATTGTCAGCAGGAACCAAATAATTCACATTATAATGTAAGGGGTGCTATCATGGCAGTAAATATAGACAAATACAAATTTCCGCAGATTTAAAAAAAAAAAAAAAAAAAAACCCATCTCCAAGCAGAAAAACAGATCCACAGATTTTGATTCTGGTTCACCGCTGAAAACTGTAAAAAAAAATAAAATAAAAAAAACTGCAGATTCCGTTTGGGTCCGCCGATCACTAATGATATATTAGCACTGGCACTATTTTTTAGAGATGTTCCTCAGGTAATGCCCACCAGTTTTTGAGCTTTATTGGAGTTTCCTGAAAATCAAGGACGAAGCCTCTTTGAAATCATCACAAGTGAGTGTGTGTCATTGGGAGCTGATGAAGCTGATATCATCCTGAATGAAACGGTGGAGAGCAAGTCAAGATGGGAGGCCGAACCTGCCAGAGCATTAGCATGATCTATGATTGGACTGGTGGAAGGACACAGTACATTTTCGCAGAATTAATAGATTTGTTGAGTCTATTAATGACCTTCTATTCTAGACCTTTTTCCCTCTATTATCTGAACTGCTCAGCGCCATCCATAACTTCCTATCTTATAAATCATTGCTCCTATCCACATCTTTGTACTATCAGGACAATTAGGCTCAATGCTAGGATTCGTGTTTGCTAAATCCAGATTAACTCATCCCACCTTGGTATCTATAGAACACGTGAGGAGGATTAATGGATACAATGCGCTCCATTATATTGGAGACTGTCTTGTGTCAGAAGGAATTAACATTAGAGAGAACATTAATCACTGCAGTTAGTCCTAATGCAAGAAGATGATACTTTTTTTATTTTATTTTTTTTTATTTAAAAAAAAAATGAAATTCCCTTTGCAAGTAGCCAGGGGTTAAAATGGGATTTGGCAGGTGGGGGAACCCTAAGATCCTGCTAACACCACACCAAATTTCATTCTCAAATTCTTCAATTTCAATCTTCAAATTCTCAATTCTCACTAAAGTTTCTTACTACTTACTTTAAATGATAACTAACGTTTTCTTTCAACCTGGAGCCTATTTTCCTATTTTTAATATACTGAGTGACAACATTATGGAAAGGATTTCTAAGGAGGTCGACCTTTCTGTTAAATCCTTTCTTTAAACCTAAAATCATCTGCGAAACTGTGATCGCTGAAGCCACCGGACTCCATGTAAATAAAAAGGAATTTTTGCATCGTAAAACACACTTCTCAAAGTCGACAGAAACAAAATACAACTATGAAAAGCCGTGTTGGGTCATCTTTCCACTTTTCCAACCATCACAACTCTAGTTTTGGTTGAAATAAACACATAGTTTACTGTTTTACATGTGAAAATATGTTGGCTCTATAAACACTAAAAATATTAAATAGAGTCTGGTGGGAGCAACTTCAGAGCTGTTTCTGGTTAAACAGAAAGGTCTCAAAGAGGTTTTAAAGGTCTATCTCTGTAGGGATCCTTTCCATAATGTAGTCAGACACTTGAATATTAATCTGAGCCTGTCAGCGGCAAAACGAGCACTTTTGTAGGTTAAATACAAGCTGGACAATTGCCCTAATAACTTACATTGTAGCTTGTTTCGCTGCTGCCGACTGCAGCCATCTCTCTTAATACTGGACCAACGTCAAAGGTTGTTGTTCCCATCACTCACTTAGACACAAAAACATAGGAACATAGGGTCCAGGTTGAAGAAAACAGTAGTTACCCTTTAAAGTGTCTATCCAATACGCAGTACTTTGTGTGTTAACTGCATACCAAATTAATCAAAACATAAAAGACCAAATTGCCTCCTGAGTTACCATATGACCGGTTAATGACAAGCATTTAAAAGGCTATTTTTCAAACGGAGTCCGATGCAGTCACTCCACACAAAATTCTCCGGGGCTACATTCGCTTCCAGCTAACTTCACGGAGAAAAATGAGGGCAGGACAGGATCACCAATCTATTATAACCAAATATTCTCTCTCTAGCTCAGCTGAAAACACCGGATCTGCCGCATCGTTCACTACCGAGCCTGTTTGTAACCGGTAGGCTACTGACAATGTAATCTTCACCTGCTAACTGACTTTACCAGTTTGGATAGTACGTGACTGTCCTGCTATTATTACTAGGGTTGGGTATCGTTTTTTTTTTTTTCGATTCCGGTGCTAAATCGATACTTTTAAAACGGTGCCGGTGCCTAAACAGTGCCTGAACCGGTACTTTTCAATAAAGTAAAAAAAAAAAAGAAGAAGAAAAAAAATAAGGGTAGTAAACAACAGTCAGTGACTTGTTTATTGCTAAGGCCATGGTCAAAATTAAAGATTTAATAATAATGTAATAACAATAACAATAACTTATTTCACCAGTATATTGCTGTTGAACCCCAGATGGGAAAAGGGTATTTTACAATTACTGTGAATGCACCACGAGGCTACCTGTTTTAAGTGAATGCACCGTCTGTGTTGTTTAATTCCGACAATGGCAGCTGTAAGTGAATGCACCGTCTGTGTTGTTTAATTCCGACAACGGCAGATGCGAGTGAACGCACCGTCTGTGTTTTTTAATTCCGTCCATATAAACATACTGTATATCTATGAATTGCGACAACGGCAGCTGCTGCTGCGCTGCAGTGCAGACTGTTACATCCCGCTGTTGAAGTCCTCCACAGTGAAATACAGTCACACTTTACACTGTTTAACGTTAGCTGTCAGCATTTTACCGGTGTTTAATCCAGCTGCTAGCTAAAGGTAGGCTAACGTTACATGCTGTCAGGTGTAGTGTAAAGTCAAGCACCGAAATGAGGCACCGAAACTTTCGTTCTTATTCGGTCTCGTTACTACCGTTTACGTCGGCACCGGTTCCCCGAGTTTTGGTACCCAACCCTAATTATTACAGACATGTGAACTAACCACAGGCACCATCCTTGTTCATGGACTCCTGGTGGTGCGCTGCTTAAAGTGATGGTTCGGAGTAATTTACCCTAGGGTCCTTTGCACCACGACCTCGAGCCAAACTCCCCCCCAGAAGCTTTTTTCACCTGGGTCTAACATTGGGCGAGTTAGCGTAGAGTAGCGTTAGCCGCTGAATAGCTTAGCGCGGCGGGGGGCTGACACGTTTGTATCTCTTAAATGACTAATAATGCCGAAAATGATACCAAAGGTCTACACTGAGTACATATAGGTTATGTACTCATAAAAGCGATGGATTGGAAAGTTTGTAAGTACACCAGAAGTTTATGTAAATAACACTTGCCTGCTGGCTTCTGCTCTCTGCTGCTGCTGTTTGTTGGTGGCGTGGGTCTAACTGCAGGTAGCAGCAGCAGCAGAAGGCAGAGAGCAGGCAGAGTGTTCTGGCAAAACTTCTGCGGTACTAAATTTTGCATACGTTATACTAGTGTAAACTAGTATCATTCGAACGATGTCGAATGAAGTCATTAAGAGATACAAGCGTGAGTCAACCAACCCAGCGTACCGCTACTCGCTAACTAAACCAATAGACAGATGGCACTCAGAAGTGGTTCGAGGAATCATGACGATACTCGAACTATCACTAAATTGAATAGAAACACTGGAATGGATAAAGGACCAGAAACACTGGTGTATGAAACTTCCAATTACATTTCACTTATTAATCGCAATCCATCTAGTTGACTCTAACGTTACTGTCATAGGATGTTAGCAGACGGTCTGTTGATAACACCTATAACTTAAACAGGATTTACACAGACAGGCTACAGCCTATGATCACGACGTAAAGGACAATATCAACACCTATAGATATTAGAGCTGGACAATCATTCGGAATGTTATCGAAAATCAAAAATGGATTAGTGCAGAATCCAAATCGCAGGAGGCACAGTATTTGTTCAAGGCAAAACATGTAAAAAATACTATTCTGAATTAAGGATCGCGGTGCTGCAGAGATGTCCCAGCCTGCAAATGGTAGTCTGCAGATTTAAGAAAAAAAAATCTTTGTTTGGTACAGATCCTCGCAATATATCACATCATGATCATTTTAATATATTTTTAAATGACATCGAGAATAATGATGCAAAAATTATTATTCTCTCCAATATCGGGAAGCGTATCGAAATTGCAATATCAGTCAAAATAACGGCAATTAAATGCAAACAGTTCAAACCTAGTAGATATCTTCTACCACATATACTAACCCTAACCACTTTAACTCCTGCAAGTAGCATAATAGCTAATATACCTGTATAGTGGATAAAATGGTCAGTGAGCATGTTGCTTGCAGATTTTTACTCTGTGTGTATGCAGTGTTTCCTTTAGGAGTTTTTTTAGCAGTGGGGGCAGGTCCGAACACCCCCTCCCCCCCATGAAACGGAACTGACACTTCGCTGCAACACAAACTAATATATTTATTCACCTCTATCCACACACACAATGAGGCATATTTTCGGTTGTGATTGAACTGTATTTTTTGAGTTACTATATAGGCCAACTACAGGCTAAGCATTCTGTAGCAAATAACAATAACCCACTATTAATTACATTATCTTAATGCAGTGGAACTACTTCAGCATGTAAATAATGCACCTCAAATACTCCGACATGCACTCTAACAATGCAGCCCTATTTCTGATACCGTGGGGGGCAGAAATGTTGCCGTGGGGGGGCTGCCACGGTCAAATCAACAGGGGAAACACTGGTGTATGTAAAGATAATGATGCCAGCCTTTTGGGGATCTTCCCCCCCCCCCCCCCCACCCCCCCCAGGCATCCAACTGCAGAGGTCACCAGTGCAGACACGTATTGGCCTTTTCATTAAGGCGGACTGGGGCACAAGTCTAGGGTAAGGTCTGCACTTCCAAAGTAACTCTGCGGCTCAGACCTCATTTGCAACCAGACAAGCCTATTGTAACAGCAAATAAAACAATATTGATTTTGCAAGTGGCGACGGGGCTGTGCATCTTATTGATCAGGATCAAGCACTTATCACTCTCCAGGCCCAGAGTGTGCCAATGTTAAGCGCAGGTCTCAGGTCTTCATTACGACGGCGGCCTTTTACATGGTTCCTCGCCTAATGATGCTCCGATAACGCCGCTGCGTTCGACCTTGCCTCGGCAGACAGAGGTGCTGTTCCCCCTCACACAGGACCCACTTTTACTGCTCAATCGTTTTAGAAACAGAACTGACCTGTGTTTGACCTATGTGTTGCATACTCTTGTTATTTAATCTGTTATGTCTCTCCTTGGTGGCATATCTACTTACACTGTTTAGCTCAATCCGTCTCTCCACAAATACCTTGTGAGCAGGCGACGTGTCTAAAATAGGTCACAGTTCCTACTGCGACCCCTGCTGAAGCTGCATGTTCCGCTGAAGTGCTGCTGGGCAAGGCACTTAACTAAAAGAAGGGAAAAGGAAAGAAACTAAATACATTTACTAGTAGTACTGTTAAAGTATGCTATTTCTACTTGTACTCTACTACATTTTAGAGACAAAAGCTGTGTTGGAAACTGTTCCCTATCACGTAAATAGTGCACTGTATAGTGTGTGTCGCCATTTTGGTATTGATATTGATCAATACCGGTGTAATGAGATTGATACTTTAGTTTTAGTTTCTCTCCAGTATGCACAGTTGCGGTTTCACCAAAAAGTGGCGACCTGGCTGTCTGTGTGCGTGTAAGTGACCAGCCAGGCCGGGCATCGGCCAGCAGCGCGCCCACACACACACACACACACACACACACACACACACAGGACAGAGACGGAGCAGAAGAATGGCATGCACATTGCATTGTGTGAGAGGTACTAGCCCCACTCTGACCCATTCAGGCTGCCATAGCCTTCTGCAAACACGGGAAAATGCAGTCTGAAGCAGCAAGGCAGGGGCAGAATGTGAAATAAAATCCTACCACAAATTATATGCAATTTAGGAAGATGTTAAATTCATAGAGGACAATAAATTATAGATGAGAATTATCTTGAACTAATTAAAAATAACGTAATAACTTTTGTTTGCGTTTCTTTCTGTTGACAAGAGGTTGCCCCACCTGCCCCTAATGACCAGTCGCCACTGCGTAAACATTTTCCACCAAAACAAGTTCTTTCCCGAGGCTATTTTTCAGAGGCATCGTTGTTCCTCAGATCTCTGCAGGGTAAATCCAGACAGCTAGCTAGACTATCTGTCCAATCGGAGTTTTCTGTTGCATGACTAAAACAACTTTTGAACGTCCACATGTTCCACCAAAACAAGTTCTTTCCCGAGGCTAATTTGCAGAGGCACCGTGGCTCCGTCCGGTGCTTAGCACCGCCCATAACGATTGTGATTGGTTTAAAGAAATGCCAATAAACCAGAGCACGTTTTTCTCCCATCCCGGAATGCTGTGTGGACTAGCCAGACCCTCCTCCACAGCGCTATGGAGGAAGGTCTGGCAATGCGAGACGCTCAGCACCCAAACTGGTTGTAAATGCTTGAATATTCAACATGTTTCTTATTGCCCACAGATCTCATAAAAAAAAAAAAAAAAGGTAAAAAGGATTTACAAGTATGCACTTCAATTTCTATAAAGTACAGTAATGTAATTTTTAGCTTAGCTACTCAAAGAGCAGTAAATTGTGTATTTGATGGGGATTATTTTCAGCGGTGGATTAATAACACATTTGGTGCTCCAGTGAGTATCTAGGGCAGCAGGACGGTGTGTGTGGGATTGATTCAGAAAAAACTTCGGTGTGAGCAGCTGTTTTTCGGGTTGTCCGTCCGTCCAATTCTTGTGATCTCCACTGGACCTCAAGGATGAACTAATTAGATTTTGGATGTCAAAGGTTAAAGGTCAAGTGAAAGCCATACCTAAGGAACTCTGTTGGTCAAAGGTCAAGGCCACTGGCCACAGGGCCACAAACCCTCTTTTGGGCCATAACTCAAAGAATGAATAAGCTAATTTCACTCTAAGAAATATCTGTGTATCAGTTGTATGTCTGTATTTTACGAATTGCATAATTGTTTGCTCCGACAACTTTTATCAGCCACAGAGGTTGATTTTAGGAGGTTAAAGAAAAGATAATGTCACTTTTTTTTTTTTTTTACGTTTGCCGTTTTTTTCAACATTTTGGGCACTTTTTCCCAATGTTTTTGCTGCTTTTTCTGACGTTTTTTCTTATCGCTTTTATCGGCATTTCTGATGTTTTTTTCTGACGATGTTTTTGTCGCTTTTTCCGACATTTTTGAAGATTTTACTAACTGTCTAATAGAAAGAAATGATAAAGCGATGACTAGAGCTGGGCAATTTATCAATATTATATCGATATTGTGATATGAGACTAGACTTAGATTTTGGATATCCTAATATCGTGATATGACATAAGTGTTGTCTTTTCCTGGTTTTAAAGGCTGCATTACAGTAAAGTGATGTACTTTTCTGAACATACCAGACTGTTCTATTATTTGCCTTTTCCCCACTTAGATATTATGTCCAGATTACGGATGATTATTTATCTAAAATCTAAGTGTGAAGATATTTTGTTAAAGCACCAATTGTCAACCTTACAATATCGCCGCAGTATCGATATCGAGGTATTTGGTCAAGAATATTGTGATATCTGATTTTCTCCCTATCGCCCAGCCCTAGTGATGACATTTTATATCCAAAAAGTCAAAGGCCAACTTCACTGTGGCATAAGAATGTTTGGCAAAAACGCTATTCTGGCCATTATTTAACGCCACAACTCAGGAACAGAAGGGGAGACATTTGGTTGGATAATGAGTTGGTGACACTAGTCTTGATGTGGTGATTGTAAAGATCTTCTGTGCTGCCGGGTCAAAGATCTGTGTGAAGCATCCACGTTTTAGAATTGTAGCTTCCTTGCAGCAACATCCGTATTTAAAGCCTTGTCTACTGTCATGGCTACCACTTTGTGTTCTATCCTGATCCTCTGGTAGTCCACCACAAGCTCACTGGTTTTGCTGATATTGACCTTCAGCAGATTGTTGTTGCAGCATGTGACAAAGCTCTCTACCAGTCCTCTGTACTCCTCTGTAAAAAAAAACAGTGAAGACAGCATGTTTCTCACTGGAAAAAAATAAATGTCATAATGTCCATTTAGTTATAACTTCCATTTCGCCAAGAAAATACACTTAATACATTTTATTACATTTCTTCAAAGTCTTTACTACATAGTTATACTATATCAATATGGACACACATGGATGTAAACTGCAACTTGACTGGTTAGCAGGCTACCGTGACACGGTCATTCTAGTTTATTTTTGTCTTTCCATGGGAATGGGGTTGGTCGAGAACAACAATAATATAGAATATTCCCAGACATGTCCTTTAAAATGTAAAAAAAAATAAAATGAAAATGTCAGGTTGACACTGTCAAGACAGACCTTTGGAACAGATTGCTGACACTCTTTCTCTGAGTGTTTTGCCTCTATGCTGAAAAGTGCTGCTGTGTCAACTCAACAGTGAGTATTCATGCACTTCCAAGATAATCTTTTATTTTTTTGCATGCTGTGGTTATCAACGTGTTGTGTTAAACCCTCTAACAGGAGGCTCTGTGACTCATCTCACTTAAGTTCAACTCCACCTCTAAGTCTGACCCACCCCGCAAACATAATGACAAAAATAAAATGCAATTAACCTTTAATAGACACTTTGCGCCATTACACATACAAACTCACTGTGGCTTAATGAAATGCACCTTTTTGCATATGCGTTGATGCTATCTGCCTTGCAGGTAAAGAAGTGTGGTTTTGATTCTCGGAGATGTCATGCTGTCTGAAAGACGCACTGCATTATGGAATAAAAGAAACCATTCAAAAACTCATGAATATATTTACTCAGCCCTGCCTGGTCAACAAACCTTGATAAGACCATGAAAGAAACAAACACTGCGAGCATAGCCAACCATAATGTGCAGTGAGTAGAATATATTCCTAATAAGACAATGTATTAGACATGGTTAAGATGTTCCTAACAGCGTATTCAATGTGACAGCGATGGGTTTTCACAAGTACAGCTCCAATTTTGTTTTTTCTAAATGCCTCAACCTGTTTGGACAGGAACAGATTTGGCCTCTATCTGTAAGGATTTATATAACAGTACTCCCTGAATGTACAGGGGATCTCCGTCATAGATTAGCGGGCTAAGAGGTAGCATTGCCACTCGAGGTTCTGCTGTCAATCGTTGCATCTCGGTACTAGGTCAATCAATGGTTTCTCTGCTCTCTCTCTCTCTCTCTCTCTCTCTCTCTCTCTCTCTCTCTCTCTCTCTCTCTCTCTCTCTCTCTCTCTCTCTCTCTCTCTCTCTCTCTCAGTGATCTTCTCAGATCAGTGGAGGAAGGAGAAAAATCAATGGAGTAAAGTAATCACTTGGCGGAAGATACAGCGAAGGCCTGCAGCCCGCCCATGCTACCTGAGTTCCATTTCACGCATCAGCAGCTGCAACACAAACACACAGCGCTAGCCTGTACTCCCATCTTAAAACGACATGAGCAGCTTGACGCTCCGTACCCCTCGTGACCCATTTCTCCCCAGAGGAAACTCCCAGGTTGCACTGCGTTACACCGCCACTGTCTACCCAATAGCTGGCTATTGATCTGCAGTCCTACACACTCAGGCTCTGACAGTATTGGCCATACCACGTTTCCAAACTGCCAAAAATATGCCTCCCTAGCCTCTGACATCATCAGCTAATGTGTACGGAGACAATGTCATGTGATGCCTGTATGGCTCCTGATCAATAATGCAATAGTTTTACAGAGTGCCTGAATAGGACCAGAAGAGATGCCAGTGCCCTAATTCAGCAGGTGCATGAAAGGATAATTGCACGTGTTTTAGACATATTTATATTCATACATATATCTTGTATGGGTGACCCTAGTCTGGATCAACGGAAGTACTGAACGGAAGAACTTGCTGTTCTCAAACTGTTCGCTGCGGGAAACAACTACAAACTTTGAGCTAGCAAGATACACTCTGAACGTTTTGAAGAAACTTTGGATGGTGCAACAAGACAGGCCTGCTTGGTTCTTTCTGTGAATGATTGTAAAGATTTACAAAGAATATGTTTAGGGCATTTCCTCTCTAACTGGGACGTTTTGGGACTGATTGCTGTGGACGAAGTACACACGGAGATACACTGGTAAGATCAAATGAGGTTTAACCATGTATCAACTAATTTAAATACCTCACGTTACTGTATTGTGTCAACGGTTAACTTCATTTAATATTGGATGTGGCGTTTTCTTTTGCGGGGTGCAAATAACCTAAACAAGTTCCTTCCTGAGACTATTTAGCAGAGCCACCGCCGCTGCGTCCGGAGCTTAGCATCCGGAGCTTAGCGTCGGCCATGAGGATTGTGATTGGTTTAAAGAAATGCTAACAACCCAGAGCGTTCTTTTCTCCTATGCCAGTATGTATGTGTGGTGTAGCCAGACCTTAGTCCATGGTGCTGTGGAGATAGAGCTGGCAATGCGAGACCAAGGTGACCCTGAATACCGACTATTCGATGATTTGATCTAAGGGGTCTGGTTTGAACGCCAATCTCACAGTCAAATCGTTGCAGTGTCTGAACATGTGGTTATGAAACAAAGGATCATTCCATTCTGGCTTAACAGGGGTGCTGAATGTCTGATTATACATAGAATTGCTTGATTTTTCTCAATAAATCATGATATATAGCCTATTTTGGTATAAATATCGGCCTTTTAATTTTCTATTAATACCAACAATTAGAAGTAAGGGTACTCACGTGGACAAAACATAGAAGTGTCAGTACTCAATACCGGTGAGTACTGGCCTATTTCAGGCCCTGGTTTTACAGCTCCACGTCTCCAAAATGGTGCAGTGAGTAATTTTTATAAATTAAACAAAATGGCTCCATTTGAATTAAGTCATTCACCATCAAGCTGAGGAGTCTCTTGCATGTTGATGCTGCTGCCAAGCTAGTTAAACTTTTATTCCTTCTGTATTTCTTCCACTCACTGATAGGAATTGTTCAACTTCTGACCCTGCTCTCTCTGGCTAACATTTGGTGCACTGTTTGCCTGCTATTACCTTTGGCTGGCTTGGGAGGAGAGTGGGTGGAGGGTCACAGTGGGTGGCAGGGAGAAGGAGCCATGGGTGGGTATTTGTTTAACAATTCTAAAATGCAAATGATTGTATACACGCGAAGAGCTGCTGTACTAACAAAGGACCTAAGGGAGAGGTCAGCAGTGTTTCCGAAGGGATGGCCGCCGCGTTAAATCCTAACCAGACAGATTTAAGCATGCCCCCAGGTCTCAGGATCCATGTTGTTTATGTATGGGGTCAATATGGGCCAGACATTTTTGATGGGGTTATCCATTTTAAGCTTCCCTTGTTCAACTTTAGTAGCTTTATTAGTTTGCATAGGAGCAGAGGGGAGGGTACTGCAGCTGTGAACTATGAAGTATATGAGGTTATGTTTTGGAAGAGAGTCAGCTTTTAATATACTTATCAGACATGGTAAAATAGGGCTTTGAAGAAGAGAATAAATATGCAGTAGTCGGTCTAAGAAGTGGGATGAAAGGGCATCCAAGATAACCAAATGCAAATTCAAATACTGAATTTAAATGACATGTACAAAAACAATCAGATCTAAGAGGAGCTAAGGAATATTGGTTGTTGTGGGAGGATAACAGTGAAGAAAAACGTTGAAGACCCCTTTAATAAAGCAACCAAAATTAACTTCTGTATATTTATATGGACATGGGAATGTTGTGCTTGCAGTGGTTATGAACATGGCAATTAGTTTTGAGGATTGCTAGGAACTTTTTGTTTGTCATTTTGTCAGCGGCTACCTTGTGTTGCGTTCATGTAATGTACTTTTTGCTGCTCTTTAAATGATGCACTCTTCTTTCTGTAGATGTCCCAGTGTCTGCTTTAAGCTGGTATTGTTTATGCTGGATGCATGTTGGAAGTCCCTGTCACCAGAGACAGCTAATGCACATCTTGATCAGACTAATGCTACGTTTACACGTGGCCAGCTATTTTAATAAACTGACATTTCAACCTCTCGGTTTTCAGAAAAGTGTTCGTTTATACGTACCCGTGTATATATGCTGTCAATGCAGTCAAGAGCACGCCAGACCTGTAGGTGGCGGTGTAACGAGAAGCTCAAGCCGACAATAATTCCCGACAATAGCAACAACAGCAACCAATCACGTCCTCTTTCTCTTCCTCGGCAGCCTAAACCTCCGTTTGTCTCAGTTTACATGCAAACGAAGTTTTCCAAAATCTCCACTTTGGCCGGAGTTTTAAGAAATAATCGTTTTCCGTGATAAAAAAACGGGGTTTTCGTGTAAATGAGAGGCCAAACCGCAGGAAAATATCTGCGTCTTCCCTTCGTGTAAACGGGGCCTTACTCAGTTTCAGTGAGGAGTTTGCTTGACTTCTTTGATGATAGGTAGCCTCCATTAAACCTGACATCTACCAAGGCAAGACACCATCTGCTGTGATGTTTTTGTGAGTGTGCTTCCTCAATCTCCCCCCGCTTTGGCACACACACGGAAAATATTTCCTTTCTGTGTGAAGTACTTCTTCAGCCTATAGGGTCTCTAATAACCTCTTTAATGTATGGTTTATGTGTTTCAAATATTTTTATTGAAAGCATCCGTGCATAAGTCTCGACACTGATATGCAATGTGTAACTGCTTCGCTTTTTACAAGCAACGTATGAAGGTTTAGAGCAGGTGCATAGTTATTATCTGCTGTCCGCTCAAGAGAGAATTTCGCCAAACAAGCCTCAGCCGTGTCAGGCGGTTTTGATAGCGGCGTGGCCCTGCGCCGCTGAAACCTGGTCACTGTCAAGGCCGAGTCCCCAGGATGTTGACGGCGGAGAGATTACTCAGTGGCAAACTTTTGGCTTCTCCTTTAGCTTATAAGCAGAGCATGTTCCTGAGTGGCGCAGGGTCACCCTGATCTCTGATGACTCTCCTCCTCCTGCTCTCTCCCTCGTTTCTCCCTCTCCTTGTCTGTGTATTTTTTTTTGTGATGTTATCTTTTCACTCTCCTCCCACTCACTGCTGTTCCCTGAAGCTGTCTCAGGGATGAACGCCTCATTGTTTTTGTCCTTGTTTTTTGGATGTGGATGTTAAGCAGCTTCACACTCGGTTTGACCTTTTTGAAGAAAAAAAAAAAAGGGGGTCATGTCTAGGCCAATCACACTGTATCCAATTATACATTTGACTTTGAATACATCTAAATTCAGTTTCATTCATTATTAGAGACTGTTCCCAGTTCATTAGCATGCTTTACTTCCTTTCTCTCCTTTGTAAAATGAAGACATAATCTTGTTTATGCGTCTTTAGGCTACATCTGCACTACCGCGTTTTGGTTTAAAAAGGAATATCTTTTGCTACGTTTACGCCTCGCGACCACACTACTCCGAAGTTTCCGAGCACCTAAAACGGAGACATTTGGAAACACCGCTGCCCCCGTTTTGGTTTGAAAACTCCGCGGTTGCTTGTGTAGTCTGGACGGGCACAAACGGAAACCTCTGGAAACGACGATGCACGTTTTATCGGTTAGGTTCGCTTACACACCTTTCAGTAACAGTTCCACCTCGTCGTCGGTACAAGCTAATAAATCCCTGCTCTTACTTTCCACCACTGTTGTTTCTTCTTCAAAGTATTTTCTGTATTTTCGACTCGTACATCCATGATTTTCTACTGCAGAGTAACGTCAGGCAATCTGCTTCCTGTTTACACCGACATGGACATGCCCAGTGTGTGCGAATGCTCATGTCAGACGTGTTAATATGGACGGAGATTAGTTCAGCTACTGGAGCTAAAACTCTTGTGTGGACGGAGATCGTTTTTGTCTCAAAACACCGCTTAAAAATGACAATGTAACAGTGTAGATGTAGCCCAACAGCTCTGAACTCTCACAGGGAGTAGGAAAAATCCAACTGTTACTACATCTCGTGCTCTTATTTGAACATTTTATCTGGTATTTTACAAATATTATATTATGGCAATGCACAGTATGTATGACTTACACAGCACCATATTGTTTTTGACAACTGCCAAGTTACTAATCAGCTGCCTTCCAGTTGTTACATGTTCTCTGAAGCTGTCTAACGCCACATGTTGAGGTGCTACCCATCTGTTTACCCAGGTTGGGTCTGTTTATTTTATTTATTCCGATCATGCACGCTACCGGGTTTCGCACAAATCAAATGCCCCTTCAGATGTCGTTTCTCCACAGGGGGCTGAGTGATCGAGGAGGAGACGCCGGCGCCTCCTCATGAGGGCTCTAAAATTGATGTGCCCTTTTGGCTCTAGTGAGGGTGACCTTAAAAAAATCTGAAACACTCAGCGAGCGGCACAGCCACTGTCTCAACGCTGATCAATCTCAATCCTCCACTCAGCTCTCCTCCACGCTATTCAGGCTCTGGAGCAGTCAAATACCAAGTGCTCATGTGCTTAAATTCTTGTTATGTGCGGGCAGGTTGAAAGAATGCCACGCAGCCGTGCAGTCATATTGTATGTGACTGTCTTGTGCATAACTACTATGTCAGATAGTGAGACAGCCCTGATGGAAAAAGAAAGCTATTAGAGATGATGTATGAAGTAGCAGATGGTCCCAGAATTCAAATGTGGCAGGCCCTGACTACGACTGACAAGCTACCAGTATCATCGAGTATCCTCGCAGACTTGGTGGGGAAGAATTCTGGGGGGGGGAAAAGAAGTCTCTTTCAAGCCAGAGGAGAGGATGCAATCCAATCTTTTATCAACGGTGGGCTCAGGAACAACTCTCACACTTTGGCTGGCTTTGCATTAAGTTATTTGATAATTACTTGTTGTCCCCGGCTATTTTTCATTAGCGGGTTGACCTTGGGGAGGTGCACGCACCGTTGACATCTTAACTATAGACCGGAGCACGCTTGCATAATGCACATGCAGGGACACTCTGATCGCATTCTCTGCTGAGAGACAACTGGAGCGGAAAAGGCAGTGGAAGTTCAGGAAGCGTGGATAAAAAAATGAATGTGATGAAGAGCTGCAAGGGCAAGACGACCCCCCCCCCCCTTCCTCCACTCCAACCAAAGCGCACACACACACACACACTTCAAAACGCCAGGACACACAGACATGCTCCCTATAGCCCATTACCTCAACCTGCATCTCCACCTCCCCCTGACCCTGTCATCCTCCCACCTTCCTCCCCCCTCCAACTCATTACTCCCTCACCACCTATCTGCCACCACCATCCAGCCTGTTCCACCTGTTCTCTCCCCTCGCCTGGTTCCCGATCGCTCCCCGTAGGCCGGCTCTCTGTTGATGTCAAGGCGGCCGGGCCGCGGTGAGTAATTCTCCCGGTGATACCGGGCCCCCGACCTTTCATTGCACCTGAAAGGAAAGAGGGATTTCTCTCCCTTCTCCTCACCGGCATCACTCCTCATCGGCCGTGACGGCTCCCGGTGCATTCTGGGGGCCTGGCCCTGGACTGGGAGGAGGTTGATGGGGTGGGGTGCATGTGCTGTCAGGACACAGAGTGTCAGCCTACCGCCCTTCCAGGTGGCCTACAGGCTGACAGCAGACAGACCTGCTATTTGTTGCCTGAAACACCTCTGAGGCATCCCAGCTGCACATCTGGGACGCCCCGAGGCCTCGCTATAGACTCCGCCTTCACTCCATCAACAACCTCCGTCCAAGACTGGAAACAGAGGTGGGGGACTCCAGTCTTCAGGACTTAAGACTTGCTTCACTCGCATTGATAAAAAAAACAAAAAACTTGACTTTGACTTGGTATTCGAGACGTGACTTAGACTTGAGACAGATAACTCGAAAGGACTTGAATATGGTACGAAGTAACATTTGCTTTTTTTCAAGATATTGAGAAGTTACGTTTGTGTTTTTTCAAACATGACTGGGGGATTTTTTTTTTGTGCGATGTGCGCCAATCTGGCAACCTTTCAGAGCGCGGCGGACCAGCCGAGGACAGCGCAGGAGGCAGCCGCCATGGAGGGGGATAAGCCCAAAAAAACTACCATTTGGATTCAAGACTTAAGTAGTCGATGAACGTTGTAAGAAGAGAACAGCAGTGTGCAAGGTCTGCAGCTAAAAATAAAATAAAAAAAATCACCAGACAACACATCTAACATCATCCATCCATACTACAAAAGCCACAAAGAAAGGTACGTGAATGGGTCTTTTTTAGGAAAATGTATCGGCTGGGTAAATGGTAGCTAGAAAACAACTGTCTTTGTAAACTGATTTAAATGTGGAAACTGGGGGTAGATCCTCCGAATTTTCTAGGACGTGACTTGTGACTTAAAGCAGGGACTCGACCTGACTCTCACCACAGCGACTGAGACTTACACGTGTGTGACTTACTCCCACCTCGGACTGTAAAAGTGACACACATCCTGTCCATACGGTTGCCCTTATCTGGTGTGTGACGGAAAACCTTTTTCCTTTATTAAATGCAGCATCATCGGCCTAAAGATGAAGTCTGTTTAAAAAAAAAAATAAAAAACTCCTTCCCAAATGGTGAAATGATCGTCTACGCCACATGTGTCAAACTCAAGGCCCGCGGGCCAAATCCGGGCCCCTCACAGATTTTGAACCGGCCCGCATATCAATTTAGGTTCACAATACATTTTGGCCCACCTAGTTTTTGTCACCTTTTCTGACGTTGTTGTAAGTTTTTTTTGGGACGATTTGTAACTTTTTCCGACCTTGTCACTTTTGCCGAAGTTTTTGTCACTTTTTCTGACGTTTTTGCCATTTTTTTTTTCCCCGACGGTTTTGGGCCCTTTTTTTTTTCCTATGATGGCTGAGGAACTTTTTCCTGACTTCTTTAGGACTTCATGACGACCAAACTGTAAGTGAGAAGACTTATGCAATGATACAGTCAAAGATATTTGACTTTTTCGATTAAATAAAAGCATATCAATAAATGATATCAATAAATGATGTGATTTTTATTTTCCAGTGTGGCCCTTAGTGAAGTTGAGTTTGACACCCCTGGTCTACGCCACTTGACTGGAGTCATAATCCTGTGTTCCGTCTGAGCTCTCCTGACACTCAGCGCTGTGGTTCAGAACGGGGGGGAGGGGGTTCTGTGGTTTGCCTTGAGAGAAAGGTGTTTGATTTCCAGCATAACCGCTATAGAAAACACAAAGCCAGCAAACACATTTGATAACACGACATCACATGGATGAATGGATGGGATTGCGAAAACCCGAGTCGAAACATGGACACGGAGGCGTACAGGGAACTATCAGTACAGTTCAAACAGGAGTCAGGGGACTCGACAGGGCTCGAGTGTAAGTCACAGTAATAAAAAAAAAAATTTAAAATGAACCGGGACTTAATTTGAGATCCTGTCTATGTCCTCCCCATCCGTCTTCTAGCCTTCAAAGCCTCTTTTCTGCAGCTTCTCTCTAATTTACACCGAGCCAGAAGAATGGGTAATTGCTGACCAGAAAACAGGTTTATTTTGCTATCCTATTAAAAAAAACACACACATGGCGACGATGTCCTTCCTGTGCCGCCGAGCGATCACAGAGCCAGCACTAATGCTCTCGGCTTCACACGCTTGAACGCACACGTAGGGGTGGGAATCTCAAAATTAGAAGTGGGATCACACCGGTGGTATAACAAGCGACAGTTCCCCTCTCTCTTTTTTTTTCAAAGAGGGTGTTGGTTGTTGTACAAGCCTGGTGTTCAGGAGTCCTAATTTCCTCATGGTCCCACAGTGCCAAACCCTTTGTCAGAGACTAGGGCTTTGTAGATATTTGGGTGCCTGGGGAGAATTTTTTTTTCCTCTGTATTATATTATCATCATTATTCCAAACAACGGAGCTCACACAGGGACAGAAATGGGTCACAAATGGATTATCTATTTTGCGTTTGTTTGTTTTTTTGACACCACTTTCATTGCGTTCTATATTTAGATGTTGTAAGGGAGCGTTTCATTATTGCGCCTTTGATAAAGTGCACAGCGCACAGGAGCGCTTTAAGCCATAAAATGAAGACACACAAACTCTTCTGATTTGCAACTAGGTTTTACAGTGAAAAGTAAAATCGCTCAATTCATGTCAGCCAGCGGAGGGAAAGATATTCACTTATTAAGGACATCTACAGTATGTACGGTATATCTGGCCAAGTGTGTGCTGATTTGAGAAAAAAAACAAACATGCAATACTCACTACCATTTGGGTCATAAAGAGCACTGTGTTATAAAAAAGTAATCTGCTCCTGGAACTTGCTTTCAGGCAAAAAGATGCATTTCTATAATAGAGAGTTTGGAAATTGTGACCATATATCATGATTCTCTACTCCTACAGTGGAAGGTGGAGCATCCATGGACCACACATACACACTGACACAGGAGGTAACACACTATTTTCACTGTAGCTGAGCCCTTTGTTTCGAGTTATTACAGTAGGATGTCACATTTTGTTTCAATTGTAATCGCATATATAGAGAATATAGATCTTTATTTGGCCCCACATCAGAAACTGGCCAGCTGATGAAGTTAAACGAACTATGTTACATAAAATACTAGTAGGTGTAAGTGATTGAGGCTTAGTCAAACCTGACTTTAGTTTTTTGGGCCATTTGGGGGTAGCAGAAACTGAACACTGAACATTGAAGTTATCGCACATCGCGTTGAAATTAAGTTATTTCTGCCGCTTGCGGTCTCGCAGTCGAAACAATGACGTCGTGAAGTACTGTGGGATCATGGGAGTAGTTGTCTTCATTGTTAAATAACCACCACCGGCGATGACGCAAAGACGTGACTCAGGCAGAGATAACGTTCACCGACGAGTTCATGTAATAAAGTTGATTCACTGGTGGAATGTAACTAAGTACATTTACTCAAGTACTGTACAAATGTCGAGCTACTTGTACTTTACGTGAGTCTTTTCTTTTCATGCCACTTTCTACTTCTACTCTGCTACATTTCAGAGAGAAATATTGGACTTTTTACTCCACTAAATTCATCTGTTACAGCTTTAGTTACTAGTTACTTTACACATTAAGATTTTTGCACACAAAATGCATGTAGTTTTTAAAATCTGATATTTTATTATAAATTAAACCCCCCCCGGCAATATAACAGCCTACAAGTACAGCTGAAATGATAACACAAAGTTGATTGACAGAAGTGTTTGGATCGTTTCCAGTTTCCAAAATGTGTCTGCATCGAGTACTTTTTTTAATACTTGAAGTACATTTCCCTGATTATACTTACATACTTTTACTTAAGTAACATTTTCAATGCAGGACTTTGACTTGTAATGGATTTTTATTTTTTATTTTTTTACAGTGTGTTATTAGTACTTTTACTTAAATAAGGGATCTGAATACTTCTTCCAGCGTTGCACTTTATTCATCAGCACAAGCGCACCACTAAATAAACACCAGCCTTACAGTGTTTTGTCATCTGACAGTCGTAACTCCTTTTATGACTCCCACAGACACACACAGTGGAGTGTGGGTAATTAGCCTCGCTGTCAGCACACCAGTGGGAATGAAAGGGCACATCATGGCCCCTGGGTCACGCCAGACCAAAGGTCACTTAAGGGCCACCGGTGTGACCAGCGAGCACACAAACATCTGAGCACGTATAAACTCACACAATGATAGTCCGCTGAGCCTCATTATATTTTTCTCAGTGTGTCTTTTGACTTTAACGACCTACGGTGACACAGTAGATTATGTAAAAGAAGAGTAAACAGCGGCCTTGGAGAGGCGGAGACGAGGTCTGGCTTGCCCTCTCCTCTTTGCTACATTACTGTTAGGTTGAAGGGTGACTGTGGCCCCGGGGACACGAGCCAGCAGATGAGAGGTGATGGGCTTACCCAGAGTGACATTAAAGATAGGAATGACCTTGAGTGTGGCACCGCTGTGCCCTGTGGCGAGCCACCACATGGAGACATTGTCAGCATGATCTGACTTCGCCCCCAAAATGCAGTGGAACACCCCCCCCCCCCACACACCTATCCCACGCTACACACAGACAGACATATCTCTTACACATGTCAACTGCATCTCATGTCAAGTGACCGTAAACAAGATCTGCCACCTTCCAGATGTGGATGTGCTGTTCTTGCCTTGGGGCAGATTTAGCTGCATGAGATCTATATGAAATACACAATATATGTTCTTCTATTTGTTTTTTTTATAGGGATATTCTATTTTATTTTAGAATTGGGAGCATTAAAGCTAAATCCCCAATGCTACATTTAAAATGCTATATGTCCGACTGAGCTATTTAGCCATATCTAAGCTGAATGTGTCCAGGATGAGCGGAGGTGTCCTACTGTATCGGCAGTGTTCAAGAAAATAGATTTCATCTCCTATGAGAGCAAAACAGGGTGGGTGGTGGGGGGGGTGTATGAGTTACTGTTGTTGGGGTGAGTAGCTGCATCACCTGGTAAGCTCTCAGTATCAGCAAGCCTCAAAATCCAATTATCTTATTCAGACATGGCGCAATGACCTTTGACTTAACATTCAAATGGTCAATTTCAGTAGAACTCAGAACCACAGGAGGCAGGAGAAATTGTCTTTCCCTTTTTGCTGAAAGCTTATCTCGAACTGTACTATAGTTGTTTTTTTTTTTTCCATAAGAGATGTGTTTCGTGTCCTACATAAGTCATCAGAACTACAACTCCCAAGGAGAATGGAGATCAGATAGCGGGGTCCGGCTACAAGGACAGACGAGCCATTTAAAGGTGACATTTCAGTCAACGCAGCAGCAGATGCTGCCAATCTATCTTTTCCTCGGCTCTATCTGCCGCCCTCCTTTTTACAGCCATATCTCTTTCTCTCTCTCTCTCTCTCTCTACGCCTCTCTTTCGGCTTTCTTTTTCCTGCTCCTCCTCCTTTTTCTCATTTTGCTTCTCCATCTCCCCCCCACCCACACCTTTCCCTCCTCCTTCCACCATCCCCCGCGCTGTGACGTGCTGACGAGGCAGCAGGGAGGAAGCGCTGTAATAAAAGCAAGAGCTAATGAAAGGTTGAGCGGGTTCAACGTACTCACATACCTTTGCCGGACAAGGGGAAGAGAGGTCAATTGTTCCAAGGGGACAAACCGTTTCACTTTTTGACTTGGGGTGTGTGTGTGTGTGTGTGTGTGTGTGTGTGTGTGTAAGTTGAAAAAGGTCGCAGTAAAGGACAGCAGGGTCGTAGCCTCTGGGCTGAGACTCTGTGCGTCCTGGGGGTCAGGGGGTCAGTGCAGGAATGCTGGGTAAACGGGAGGTTGGGAGCAAAGGGGTCAAAGGTGTGGTCTCCATCCCTCCCGTTTGGATGAAGATCTCTGAGTAAATGGGAGTTGTACTCTGAGACTAGAGGTCAGACTGTACCTGGAGCAGCAGTAGCAGCAGCAGCAGCAGGTTCAGGCTGAAGGTGTAACTGTGTGATTTAATATTCTAATTACGCACAGTGGAAGGCATGTAATGGGAACTGATGAATCATATTATATTCACACTGTCGGAAGAAGAATCATGGCGTTTAATTAAACTTTTTCAAGAATAACTGTTGCTGCGTTGTATAAAATGTATCCAAGTAATATAAGATCCCATGGCAGCCGTTCTCAAAAAGTACTCTTGCATAACACTGTAATATCACAAGACTGAAAGGATATTCAGTCATTAAAAATGAAAAAAAGAAAACAAAAAAAACACGTAGTATAATATTTAACATTATGAAAGAAAAAGCTACACTTTTTTCGTTTCCTTACATTTGTGTTGACATTGCTGATAATAAGCATTGATATTAACAGTGTAGAACTCAGCTCTGATGACACATGAGATGAGCTCATGGAGCCACTTGGAAATCACCAGGTGTGACACTGCCATCTGCAGGAGCAATACACAACAGTCGGTGTTGTGTATTGATATGTGTATTAAGGAAAGGATACAATGTTGAATGCAATGATTAAGATCAAAGCAGTAAGGCTCTGGTAGTGAGTGGACGTGTGTGAACCAAAGGGATGAGTTAGTGCTAGTTTAATCAGACTGCAGTACATCTATGGCCTGAGAGTTGCCTACAGTAGTGATTGTTCTCTGTGTATAAAAGGCTCCTTACTCACTCTGCATAATTCCTGAAGAAGAGCATCACAGTAAATAGCTCAAATGTAACACGTAAAGTTAAAACCATTGATAACAGCGCATGAGATATTGTGATGTTACATGGTGAGGCTTGTTTCCTACCTGTGCTTCAGTCTCATCTGGACACAAAAGACAACAGAGGCTATTTTTGTCATTGCTGATTATTAGGTTGGAACATTTGAGGATTAAAGTAAGGCCTGCTGAGTCTGTGAAATGTTGTGCTTCTGTCCAGTCCCAGTAGAGGGCAGTACACTGGCACACTGCTCACACAGGATATGGCCAAAAGAACAAAAAGAGTTCTAGATGATGAAACCATAGACAGTTAAAGGAATGGACAACGCGATGCCGTAGACTTCCACGGAGACCAGTGAAGGATATTAGAAGTCACTGTTCCGGTGCTGGCTGAGCGTTACTGAGCAGCCTCCAACTGAGAGAGATGACGTAGATGTGACGTGAGCAACCTGTCTGAAAGTGTGAAGTCTTCTGGTAGCTGTGCCAAGAGAAATCTCAATCATTCCCAATTTTGCAGAGACAGAGAGCATGAGTAGGAGCTGTCCATGAGAGGAGGAGCAGGAGCAACTTTTAGTAAGTATTCTGATTCATTATTTTGTCATTTTGACTGTATGCCTCCACGTCGCCCCCCTCCCCCCCGGATCACCTGCGAGCTTCTCCTGACTATACGGTAATTTATCTTGGACAGTAAGTCGCGTGGTTATGACCCAATCGTTAGCCTATTTTTACAAAAACGTCTGCTACGGAGCCATAACGTGAGGTACAAGGTAATGGAGCCTTTTATACATTGTCCTGTTTCTTTAGAAATAAACAACGGACAAATAGAGTCTTTAAACGCTTCAGATGTAAAGTTATTCACAGTCAAAGTGGCTCAAACATGAATGGGAGTCAATGGGATGCTAACGGGAGGTGATGGCTTGTTAGCCTATGAACCTCCCCATAGGAGGTACGCTTTTGGGATGCTCGCTTACCCCCCCTTGGATGAAACTGGTTTACCATTTCTAGTGGAGGAGTGTTGCCATTGCAGGGATCCTTTGATGCTCCCATGCAGCTATGACAAAGCAATGAAAAAAAATAATCTTTTGTAATCCTTTCTTTGGGCAATAACAAAAACTTAACTGAGTGGATCATGAACCTCTACCAAACACAAGAAACAAGAGCAATATAAATAAAAAAAACATTTTACATGAGATTAATGAGAACATTTGCTGTGTGGTGGTGCAACATCTCAACAGATTTTGGGGGTGATGGGCCCTCTTTTTGTCATTTTCTACAAACTATTGTTGACTTGTACACAAACACAAGGACAGTGTTTCCTGTTCACTTCCATTCTAACTCACCGTTTGAGCAGAGGTACCCAGTGATTGCATCAGCGTCACGGTGTCCCAACCGGCAGCGGCAGATAGCCTCCCACCAAGGGTCAGGGTCTGGCCCAGGTTTCTGCCTAAAAGGAAGGTTTTTCCTCGCCACTGTCGCACCAAATGCTTGCTCGTGGGAAATTGTTGGGTCTTTGTAAATTATAGTGTGTGGTCTAGACCTAGTCTGTCCGTAAAGGGTCCTGGGATAGCTCCTGTTGTGATTTGACACTATAAATAACATTTAAATTGATCTCAATTAGGAGTTTCAAGTCCACTAACATTAATCTTCTTTATTCTGGCGGTGTTAGCAGTGGTACCATGGATTTTACAACTCAGCATGTGCCACAACAGACCAGGATGTCCACACCAGCTGTGTTGTCACACAGTACCTCTGACTGGGACAGATGTTCTGCAGCAGCAGCCGTAACATACTCATTATCGTCACTGTCGGGTGGAAACCTCGTTTGTTCAAAAAACAGTCGTTTTTCGGGAATGAAAAGAATATTTTATTGAGCTATTAACCTCAGGCGAAGTGCGCCACCTCGTCACTGTTTAAATATTTGTAAAACCCACAGACAGACGTAAAGGGCAACCGATAGCATTGATGAAGAAATTTCTTTTTAAAAATATGGAGATACAAGCTTTCTGCCCAAAAGTGAAAATATGCAGCAATACATAAGCGTTGTAATATGCTGGAGCACTAATAAACTACTTAGAGCAGAGATCTTTAACAGGGGGTGCGTGATCCTTTGGGGGTCCTCAGAGTTAATGCAGGGGGGCCACAAACTTATGGTTTGATATTTGAAAGTTGTTTTTTTTCTCCAAAAATTTAAATAGGTCTGAAAACATATATTAATATGAATCCAACATTATTAGCAAAGATGAATCGGCCTATTTGTGAAACAAAAACATTTCATTTACACAACATTGATGATGCGCTTACTAAATAAGGTATATGCCCTTATGGTAGCCAGCCACACATACAGGTTCACTGTGCCTTCCACATGTATGTTTAACATTAAAACAGGATGTATAGATAATATATAAATAGCCATCCATCCACCCACCCATTTTCATCCTTGGCCCATGTTAATATGCAACTAAATGTTTATACAAATCTGTGGTAGGGGGTCCCTGATCTGTGTCTCTTTCAGCTAAGGGGGTCATTGCACTATAAAATGGTTGAAGACCCCCGACTTAGAGGATTGGGACTAAAGGCAGATGAGCTACAATGGACCTGCGATGAAAGGTAATGTGAAGAAACAACCACTGCCACCGCTCAGGTGCTCTTGAGCAAGGCACTTCATCACTAGTCTATATCCTTGACGTTCCACTTCCGGGATTCCGGGAGTGAATGTTTTCTGTCATCATCATCATCATCATCATCATCATCATCATCAGATGCTTTTAGTTTGCATTATGGCAAGTGTAGTATCTGGCATTTCTTAATTTTGACACATTAGTGAGTAACAGTCCAGGTATCTCATCCTCTGCTGCTTCGGTTTTGACTTTTTTTTTTTTTTTTTTTAATAAATGTACCCCTTGTGAGTCTCTAAACTTTATGAAAGTGCAATGCTATATAGATGGAGTACCCCTTTAAATCACCAATAGCCAATAGAAATATAAGTTTTAACTGGCATTGGTATATGTAAAACTAAATAAAGCCCCTCGCTGCAGTAAACACAGTTTGAAATGTAAGTAGCACTGTTGGATAATTAACAGTAAGACTCTTGAGTAAAATATCTCAATAACATCTTTGGTTCTTATTACCAGAGACATATTGTTCTCCTTCTCTGACCTAATTCTGTAGCCGAGCTCTGATCACAACAACATGAAAGGTCGTCTTTATCTCTGGATGGGAGACAAAAAGACAGCGGGGCAGGAGAAGGTGTAGACAGGACCGGGGGGGAGGGGGGGAGGTGGGGAAAACGGGCTTTCAAGAAGAGATTGACATTGACCCTGACATCAATAATAACTGTAATAATGTTATTTTTAGAAGCCTGTTCACGGAGAAGCAGGGACTGTAATAAGAGGTTTGCATTCGGTGTTTTATGGGATTTGAGTGAAACACAGACATTTCCTGAAGTACCTCTAGTAAAAGAACAGCTTCATGTTCCGAATACTGCGAGATAGATATTATCTAGTCTATATCCATGAAATTCCACTTCCAGGATTGCTCCGATGCCGCTGGAAATTCCCCCGATGTCTCTCCTTTTCGGCCGGATGTTCGTTACCTTCGTCTTCCTTTGTGTTGGCGTTCTAACCTCCGGTGGATTTGTGAGGACTATGGTTAACTGCTCCTCAGATCTCTGCAGGGTAAATCCAGACAGCTAGCTAGACTATCTGTCCAATCGGAGTTTTCTGTTGCACGACTAAAACTACTTTTGAACGTACACACGTTCCACCAAAACAAGTTCCTTCCCGAGGCTATTTTGCAGCGCCACCGTGGCTCTGTGCGTTGCTTAGCACCGCCCAATGACGATTGTGATTGGTTTAAAGAAATGCCAATAAACCAGAGCAGGTTTTTCTCCCATCCCAGAATGCTGTGTGGACTAACATCCGCAGCGCTGTGGAGGAAGGTCTGGCAAAGCGAGACAAAATATTATCTGTCTGTCTAATAGGAATGTAACGATGCATCGTGAGTCTGTTAAAAAAAAAAATTATATGAATGTGTAAATATTACAACCGGTTTAGATAAAAAAAATGAATCACAATGCAATTTTTTTAAACAGTCTAATCTACTTTTGATTCCACTGGTTTGACTTCAGATGTCACTATGTGTTCTTACTGTAGCTTATTTATAGGAAGATACTTTTTTCTATTCACTTTATTTTGAAGTGGGATTGGTTTTAAAAATCCAAATTATTATTATTATTATTATTATTATTATTATTATTAATTGTTATTTAAAATAAAATACAATGTTTATTTGCACAGTTTATATAAAGCAATATTTTTCAGGCATTTGTCTGCAGCTCATTCTGCTAAAGAAATCGTGAGAAAAATCGCCTCGTCAACTTTAAATTCCTATCTATCTATCTATCTATCTATCTATCTATCTATCTATCTATCTATCAGTTCATTCATCATAATGCAATGCATTTATTCTAACTGTCAAACCATCACATACATTTAGAGTCAATGGAAAAACGTAGGATTAAAAGTATTCCTGTAGTACAAACTGTATTATGCAAACCTTGGCTTCATCATGTCCCGTCAGACACGTACCAAACACATTCCATAACATGTGACCAAAACCTTAAAAAGGATATTTGTATGCTTTTTTTTCTAACCTCACTTAGGGATTACTTAATCTCCATCAGGTCATTATCATGATTCATAATCATTTCAGACACATGCCAAACAAAGCCAGCCTGTGTTTATTGTCTTGTTGTCACGGGTGGCCTGGCTCCTCCTGAGGCCCCTGTTGGACAGCGCTGGCTCACCGCATCTATTGGATTAGGTCAGGGATTTGAAACTAGGATTAGGCCATTGGGCTGCGGACAGCACGGGGGCTGCGTGAGCTTTTGCATCACAGGGGTGTGTTAGGGTTCAGCGTGTATGTGTATGTGTATGTGTGTGTGTGGGTGTTTGAGCGGGAGGGTGGTGTGTGTGTGTGTGTGTGTGTGAGAGAAAGTGTGTTTACGCTTCTCAGAGGCCACAGTGCGCTGCCTCTTCTTTGGCACGGACCTGCAAACATGAATCTGTTCTGCTTCACACTGGTAAGATCTTCCACAACTGCTGTACATTTTGTTGTTAGGTCTGTGTGTATCCGGAGCACTCGTTTAGTCCCTGCCGCCAGAGGAAACTCGGCGTGCCGCTGTGGGAGCGACTGCTGAGGTTATTAGTGTTGACAAGGATCTGAAACGGTCTCTCTGGGGAACGAGACAAAACTGCAAACAACTTTCCCTCTTTGTAAGATTCATTGGGTCCCGTACGATGGTACTCTTCCTTTGCTGTGCTTGGGTTTTTTCCTGCATACTTACAACTGTATATGTAATCGCTTCTTATTAGTGTAATTAATCATATATAAATGGTATAATAATCCTGCTAACGTGACATAATCATTAGGGCTGGGTATGGCCAATTCGATATTAATTAGCTTAGGGACATTTCAGTTACAATACCAATTTAGCTTGGATATATAAACAGATTGTCAAAGAACTTATGCTGTAAATTGTTCAAGCGAGAAGCAACCCTCAAATACTTTTTATAATGCACCAGGTTAAGGTTAACATTAAGGATTGACCTGCGGAACGTTTGTGGTGGGTTATAAAGGCTGTATTAAAAAGATCAATTTCAGGATTTCATAAATCCATATCAGATCACTCCGACAAAGATCGATTTTAAATCGGAGAATCGATAACTTTAACGCAGCCCTACTAATCATAGTCAATGTAGTGCAGTACTCATTCCTGAATTTCTTAGAGATGTTAGGAAGGATTACAGTTTTTCTCAATGGTTTTGGCACATTTACTTAAACAAACTTTCAATTTCCAAAACTCAAGGCACGTGGTACATTCAGCACATCACTACGTGACCTGAAAAAGGTGATTACTCAAATCAGCTAATGTAAATAAATCCATCAATGAATAAATCATTGCCATCAAAACAAAAGGTTCCTTTATCATGGCTTAGACCAGGGGTGTGCAATTTTATTTATTTTTTTAAGTTTGAGATTTGATAATGTGAAGATGCCCGGGGGCCAGTGGTCCCTTCTGACTATGTGTTTTTTTTTTTTAACAAGAAAAGTTACATACAAATGCACTGACCTATAACAATTTTTATTTTCATTGTCACAATAATCAGTTTTTTTTTTTTAAATGTTAATGTAACCAAATCAATCCAGGCATGAACAAATCTAAAAAACACAAAACATTTGTGCCTTACTTTGACATCTGTAGTCAGATAACTGGACTGACTACAGATTCCTTATGGAATACCTTAAACTTGAAGTTGATAAATATCTTAACCTCATGTTCATTTTAAACATGACTTATTATGGGTAATGAAAAGGTTTTTTTTTTTTTAACATTTAAGCTTACAAAATATGATTCTTGCTCTAGTCTTTTACAAACTGAGGCTGCGGGCCGTATGAAATCTGGCCGCGGACTGGGATTGGCCCCCGGGCCGAGATTGGCACCTGGGCCGGACTTTGGACATGTCTGGTAGACCCGGACAGTCAAAATGCAAAGACATCTTGTCTAATGACAGTGTACTCTAAAAGGGTGATAATTACCCACTCTGTCATATTGTCCAGCTGCTAACATTGTATATTTAGGCAGCTCAATAGTAGCTATTGTATACACTATATTTTCTCATTGTATTTACACACCAGCCAACCACAAATACAACAAGGAAGCTCGGACAGAGAAAAAGATATAAGACAACAAAATGAGCAGGATATGTTGTTAAAGATATGGAAAAAAAGAAGAAAATATTCGGTAAATATATAATATATCGACCTCATGGGTCATCCAATCTCTCCTCTGTCTGGCCACAACATTTTATCGATATCACACCCAGAGCTGTATAGTGACGAAGTAGAACTTTCACTACTGTACTTAAGTACTAAAAGGCTGTATCTGTACTCTACTGGAGTAGTATTTTTTTCTCCTACTTCCACTTTTACTTGAGTACATATTTTCGATGAGTTTAATACTTTTACTCTGATAGAATTTTTATGTGCTGCATCGTTACTCGTTACTGTTGTGAATGCCTCACGCTACGGAGACTGGGCAGGTTAGGCTAGGTACGCTAATTACGTAATTTACGTAAGAAATCAGAGATCGCGTCAGGTTTCTTTTCATTATGGTTGCCCGTTTAGAAGTCAGAGACGATGTAAGTCTGTACTCTTTCTATAAGCTATTGTTGCAGCAGAGTAATCTATTCCTGAGTTGTTGGAGTCTGCAGTGAGTCCTGAACGTTAACCGTTTGACCCTGTGCTGTGAAGCTGCTATAGTTCATCTGTATTTTGCTAGCTTGCTAACTTTCCTGTTCACACATTTATTTCAGTATTTGTTAATAAGAGATTAAAAACCCACTATTATATCAGATAATAGTAGTTATAACAGCTGTGACATTAATGTACCTTTTGGGGTTTATTTCAGAAACTTCCTTCATATCCAGCAATGTACAGCTTGTGACTGCCTTAAGTAAAATGTTGAACTCCAATAATAGGATATTCCAAATTTGACTGCTTTCTTTAATAACTACATAATACTTGTACTTTTACTTTTAGTACTTGAGTAGTACATTTTAAAATAAACTACTTGCAATGCTTAAGTACAAAATTTGTTGAATACTTTAGTACTTCTACTTAAGTCACTTTTTTGATAGAGCACTTGTACTTTTACTCAAGTATGGGTTTAGTACTTTATATACACACACACCTCTGATCACACCTGATATCCTCCTTTGCAATGCAACAAGGGAAAAATCTTTTGGCATGACGCAGTCCCGGCCCCCACCCCCTTACAACAACCTGCTGTGATATCCTCACCTGTCACCGGTTTGTATTTGGTTGCTCTAAATTGTGAGGAAGTTTATTCATCTGAAAACTTTTACAACAAATCTAATATATGTGACAGGTTATTGTGATTGTTGGTTGCTCCATTTTGCATGTATAGGGATTTACACAGTGAACATGTAATTGCATTTGAGAAATATAGGATTCAAAAGCAAATAAATGCAAACTATTTTGATCTGCGAGGCTTTCTCAATGCTTTTTGTGCCAACGCAATGACAAATGACTATAGCCATGTAAACAACTGACTTAATGTTCATAGAAATAGTCATATAGTTCGACAACGATTCAGAGAAACATGCATCCGATTGGTCTTATTGGTCTGATTGGTGACACACTCAACAATAATGAACGATAATGAAATATAACACAAAGAGAATCAATGCTAATTGAGTGTGATTTCATGATTATTATTATCACCATTTTTTAACCTTTATTTATTCATTCAGGGAAGGTTCACTGAGAGGAAGCCTCTCTTTTGCAGGAACACGCTCACATTCACACAGTTCCACATCCATACCTGGAAGCTGCCCGGTACAACCACAGTCTGATCTGCTGGCCACTGAGCAGCTCCACTGGAGCGGTTGGGGGGGTTAAGGGCCTTTCTCAAGGGCACCTCAGTGGTGGTAATGAGGAAGGGGACAAGCGCTGCTCTTTCACTTTCCCCACCCAGGATTTATCCTGTCGGTCTGGGGATTGAACCGACAGCTCTCTTCTCTAACCTTTAGGCCACCGCTGCACCCACAGCTGTAACACTGCTGCATATGTTCAGTTTGATTGTTAACGACAATTTATAGCAGTAGCTGTTACGTAATACCACACTCCTCTTCCACTCAGTGCCAGATTTGGGGCTTTACTCTGAGGTAAGATCCTAAAGTTAGCACACAACACCCAAACGGGGCAAAATGCCGTCAGCCTCATCGACTCAAAACTGTGACAACGCCACAAGATCTTCTGCTACTCTTAAACGATGACACATTTAAATATCTGGTCTTATCAGGTATGGTTGAAAAACCACACACACACACACACACACACACACACACACACACAATACCATTTTTTTGCTTCCAGATACCTATTCTGATACCTGAACTCAGCCGATACCGTGTACCAATCCACTACCAGTGTGTCATATATACACACACAGCTGTATGCTACTATCCCTGTATGGATGTGATATGATTTCTATTTTTGTTATACGGCCTGGCTCAGGTTAAACTCTTTGTGAAACATGAACAAACACAAACAATCAACGCCGTAGAACTTTATTTTATTTTCCAGTTTGACAGTCAGTCGTAACGGAAAAAGAACAAACAAAACTACTTTAAAGTAGATTTTTTTTCGGGGCTAAATAACATGGTAGCGGTGCATAAACTCGAGTACTTTCAGAGACCGGTACCAGGATTTTAGGTGTATCGGAGGCTTTTCAGATACTGTATCGGTATCATAACATCTCTAGATTGAATCAGAAGCAGAGTTTAATTGGCCTGAGTCAGAGTTTATAGCAAGGATTTACCTGTAAAATGTTTGAATACATATACTTTAATTGGTTAATTATATTAGTGTATTAGGCTACATTTTATTGCCCTTCTTTATGATCTAGATTTTTTTTTTTTACCTAAAAACTATCACATTTTAAAACATTTAGTCCACAACATAATATCAGAAGAGCCTTAAAAACACGTGTAATATGTGTATTATGGTAGAATGTTTCTTTCCATGCCATTAAAACTTAATTTGACACTGCACTTGAACAAGGTAGAGCTATTATAAATGAAATCTGTATCTTCTCTGGGTTTGATCATCAGACGTTCCCAAGGACTTGGAGCTCAGTTTGAATCCATTATAACATACTGCTCCCAGTGCTTCTCACACAATACATAATCCAGCATTTTCGTCTCACATGGCCAGACATTTTGACCAGCTCAAGACAAAAAGCACACCAAAGTGTGACGAATATTGATTGTACGCGTTTGAGTGACGAGCTGTACATGCAGAATAATTACACCATGCGGTGTAGATGCCAGACCATTAGATTAGAAGACATGCTCGCCTCTCTCAGATGTACTGGAAGGCTTTTCATGGATTTTGTATTGTGTAGTCGGGCTGATGATTGATTCAGGACAACTCCTCCTTGATGAGCCTCAACACTAGGATATATTTAGTCTAGGAGTTTGAACAGAGCCAATCAGTGTACTGTAGTATTTAAACTAGGCTGCTGTCACCATGCAGACTGTTTTCTTTCTCTCCAGGAGGGCTCCACAGAGAGCATATACGAACCACCCCACAGCCAAACACTCGTCCGGGACGTTCATCCCAAGTACCAGGGCAGCCCTTCTCTCTACAGGTGTAAGACTGAATGGGGCGGCTCAGATCCATCCATCCATTCTGTAAGATTATTATGTTCATTTTGGTCTGTATCCACGACGTTACACTTCCGGGATTGCTCTATTAGGCTATTTTGCAGCGGCACCGTGGCACCGCTCGGCGCTTAGCGCCGCCCAATGACAATTGTGATTGATTTAAAGAAATGCCAATAAACCCGAGCACGTTTTTCTCCCATCCCGGAATGCTGTGTGGACTAGCCAGACCCTCCTCCACAGCGCTGTGGAGGAGGGTCTGGCAAAGCGAGACTGTACGTTCATTCAGACCAAGACTTGAGCGAAGTCTGTGTGATACAGGATGAAAGCCGGCTCTGCACAAAACCAAGGGTCAACCTCTGGAAACCAGAGAGAGCTGTAACTGTGGTGATGACCGGGCATGCTCGCCGTTATAGATCACCTCTCTTAAGCCGCCTACACATAAGTGATTTGCTCTCTAAGCACCGCTTGGTAGGGCGCAGAGCAAAGCACAGAGAGCAAAGAGCAGCGCAAGTAATCGTTACCGAGGGCGGCAAGGAAGCTATTTCCCATTGCTAGGTAACAACAGCTGTTATCTCATTAGTTGTGCTTTCGAAAGGTCAGCGGCAACTAAATCAAAGTTGAAATAATTTGAACTTTGAGTGCAGCGCAAAGCGGCAAATCTGAGCGGTGCGTGACGCCAGGGGTAGCACGGCGCCTAGTTTTGACCTGATGAGGTCACTAGATGTGAAGTTCCAAAGATCCAACAATTGTTGAGATAATCCACTCAAAACCCTAAATGTGAACCTCCTGGTGGCGCTAGAGGAAAAGTCAGAGGATCACTAAATTCGATTCACCAGGACTCGTAAACGTCGACCACATTTTGTGCCCTTCTCATCTTATAGATGGCAATATTTCTCGGCTTAAGTGAAATCTTTAAACTGCTGGTGGCAATAGACGAAAAGTGAGGGGATCACCAAAGTCTTGGGGATGAAGCTTCTCAGCTTCCTGGGTATCTGCGCCAAATTTGATGCCAATCCATCAAATGATTGCTGAGATATTTCAGTCTGGACCTAATGGTTGAAATGACAGCCAGACATTGCAATTCATTGAGCTAGCATGGCTAAAAATGGCACAGCCAGTGCAGAAGTCCAGATCAGATGGCTAAATGCTAATGGACCTATTTTTTTAAATTTATTATTATTATTATTATTATTATTATTATTATTATTATTATTATTATTATTATTTTTTTTAAGTTGTGTATGTCTTTGTTCCCCCAAGGACCGACCACAGAGTACAGTAAAAGTAAAGAAGAATAACAGAAGGTATGAGAGTTCTGTTCATTTTGTACAGTCATTTTTAAGAGGGCACTTCTTAAAAAATGTTAGACTTTCTTTAGCCTTGTTTGTATTTCACTTATCAGAATCAACTTATTTCCCATAAGGAAATTTAAATATTTGTCATTTTAGGTCATGTGTGCCAACATCACCCTTGGACAATGAAACATTAGGTTGGTATGAAATGATCACAGTCACTGATGTTCATAATTCAAATCATTTGTTGCTTTTTCTTCACACTTCATGCAAAGTAACTTCAGGCTCCCGTTACTCCTCTTGATCTTACATGTTGAACCTCTCTGTGTACAGTCACACCTGCTTCTCCTTCCCCTCCACCTTGTCTGTTGCAGACATCCATTATACCTGCTGTATGTCATCAAGAGACAAGAAGGACTTCTCTCAACAAATGAAAGGTAAAGAAATAGGTCTACCTGAGCAAAACGGTGCACTGAAGTTGGAAATTATGTCAGATCAGATATCAGAGAACTTAATCAGAGTGTATGACAGCTGAAGGAAGCCAGATTAAAGAAGAAAAAATAAGTTTAATTGTAATGGTCAGACTAGCATGCTTTATTTACCTCATATATAGGATCAGTGCTAATGACATTTGTAGGTTTGACAATATGTGAATGAGGAGGAAATAAAGCATGGTGGATTGATGATCTTACAGAGATGTGTAAAGGCCCGTGTCAGAGCAGCATGTGGACAAGAGAGGACAGAGTGAAGGAGACACAGACCCATCTACAGGCTCAGGTAAGACCAGTCACCCTCACAGCAGGTGTAACTCCCCAGGAGAGCCACATTATGATGAATATAGTACAGTATCCATGTTTGAAGTAGCCCTATCTATATATTCTCAAAATAAAAAAATTTATAAAAATCACATTTTGGATTGGAGCCAGTGCATACAGAGCAATACGGTAGCTACAAGCTACATTATTCACACTTGAAACAAATGAGAAGATCTCGTCGTTCACACTTTAGCGCCAGAAATGACTGAATAATATGATTGATATGGGTCATGCCATTAAGTGTCTCATCCCACAAGGAATTACATGACACCAAAAGAACAGTAATTAATTCAACAGCTTCCAGTCCACTGTTCACACACAACATACTGCACTTTGCACAAAGCAAAGAACAAATAAAACATACCACAGCAGCCAGAACACGACAGTGCAACCCATAAATTGTCCAACTCGAGCCAAACACCTCTTACACAAAACTACAGACACAAAATATAAAAGCGGTCTCTCTTTTAGCCCAATGCGTGTTCTAAAAAGTCTGCAAATAAAAACATTTTATGTTCAAACAACCAAGCTAACAGATCTATATCCTGCCTCATCTCTTTCACTTCAACTTTGTTAAATAATTGCAATCTTAAGTCTTAAGATAATATGGGCAATACAAAGCAAAATTAACTTCCATTTTCAATTTCATTGAGATCACATATCAGTCCGTCTTCCTCACTGGTGCCCGACCAATCTCCTTTTTCAATAGGTGTTTGCTGTTTTAAGCCCCCAACGTTGTCTTCTAGGCAGCGCTGCCTGAAAGGCACTAGGATTATGCAATGGTTAGGGTCAGGGTTAAGGTTAGGTGTCTTAAGTCGACGGTCGCAGTGCTGCCTTGAAGTTGACGTTGGGGGCTTAAAAAAAAAATAAAAAATAAAAAAAAACACCATCGAGCATTTCAATATGGAGAGGCAGTATACCAGACCTGAACTGAGCACACACAGATCTTTTCACCTTGGACAGATTATATTTTACATATTTCTCAATATGTAAAGTAATGATACTTATTTGCAAAGCTGTTCAGTCTTTTGTAATCCGTACCTATATGTCCGCGTGTGCCGCATAGACATGTCTATCTGTGCTCATCTTCCACACTCTGCTTATGTAGGCTAACCGGGAGAAACACAGAATAGATTATATTACAGTACAGCATCTGTACAATGACAAAAAAAAAAAAAAAAAAATGTTTTCCCCCTTTTTTTGTTTTTTTTTTTTTTTTTTTTTTTTTTTTTTTTATAAAAAAAAAAAAAAAAAAGGAATTTCAAAGTTAACTCACTTCCTATGTTTATGTGACATGGACGGAGGTAACAGAGGGTAAAAAGGAAATGTGAAGTAAACCTGAGGGAGGACATTTGTATGTCAGCCAGATCAGATCCACAGTGGTTCACTTTAATCTGCTTTATAATCTTTAATCTGCTTTATAAGGCCCCTTTTATATCTATAGGTCTGTGTTTTTTAGAACACTTTGATTTTGTACGGTTTGATGCTTTTCATGCCAACAGCTGATAGTTTGAGATAGGGACGGGACAGCAATCTCAAACCACACAGCAGGGAACAAATGCTGAGGCAGTACCAGCATGAAGAGGTGACTTTTTATTTGAGCATTAGATTTTGAAGGGAACACCGCATGTTTTGGAAGATTTGGCTAGTAGTGTAACATTTAAGTGGTAGAAGTTCAGATCCTTTACTTTACACGGGGTTAAAAAACCATTACAAATATTAGCCCCAAAAAAAAAAAAAAAGAGAAAAAAAAAACCCCCCCCCCCCCCCCCCAACAAAAAATAAAAAAAAAAAAAAAAAAGTTTTTAATTTCCCCCCCAACTCCCCCCCCCCGTCTGTTTTTTTTTTATTTTTTATTTTTTTTTTTTTTTTTTTTTTGCTGCTCCTCCCCCCGTCCCCCCCCGCCCCCCCCCGCCCAAATGTTCCTCGATGATCCCAGTTCCAGGTTAAGAAATAAGGTGATCGAGCTGTTTCAGTGGCTGCTCCAAATCTCTGTAATAATAATAATAATAATAATAATAATAATAATAATAATAATAATAATAATAATAATAAATAAATAAATCTCTGTATGTGTGGCCTTGACCAACTACCAAGATGTCTCTTGGGTGGGCCAAATTCTCTGGGCGGGCAAAGCAGAGAAAGGGGAGGTAACCTTGCTCCTTATGACCTCATAAGGAGGAGATTCCAGATCGGCCCATCTGAGCTTTCATTTTCTCAAAGGCAGAGCAGGATACCCAGGGCTCGGTTTACACCTATCACCATTTCTAGCCACTGGGGGACCATAGGCAGGCTGGGGGAACTCATATTAATGTTTAAAAAAAAAAAAAAAAAAACTCAAGCGAAATTTTCATGCCATGGGACCTTTAAGTATTCGAGAACTGGTTAATTTTTTTTTTTAAATGTGTTATATAAGTAAGCAGCATTTTACTGTTGGAACTGCTTGATGGAGTTACTTTGAACCGTTTTATATACATAATCTGTATAAGATTCTTCTAATATATTCCTCTGTTTTGTAATGCAGAAGCATTTCAGTGTGTGCAGTACACTGCACAGAATGCTCATCTTGTTTCTTTATTGCAGAGTGCTGAAACTGCAGCTGACACAGCAGAATCCATACACACCACGGGAAGACTAAAGAAGTTACAGAACCTGGTGCAAACAAAGACGGGACATCGGAGTGGAGCGGGAGGAGGCAAGAGGACCTCCGAGAATAACGGTGAGGGCCACGTTCCTCAACCTGCTCAGGAAGCTGCATTCAGATCGGATTTGTTGAGTAACAACAATCCAGTGCTAACGTGCATCGGCCTGGGGAGGAGAACCGAGAAGAAGCCCTCTGAAACGGCCCCATCACCACAGCAGCAACAACAGGCCAAAGATGTCCGTAAAGATTCAGAAGAGGAAGGAGTTTGGGGCCCGCGGCTTGGAAATTATCGGTGGAACCCATTCGAGTGTCCGCAGCCCTGGACTCCCTTCTACCACACATGTCACCAACCTGGACATGAACTGTCGGGGTGTGGCGGCACCTGGTCGCTGCCCCGGACCACAGAATGGGATCGCTTTGAGAGTTTGATACAGGAGCTGGACAGCAAACAGCCCGATCTGTCTCCTAAACAAATGATGCGCTCCAACACGGATCTGCATCTCTCACAGAACACCGTAAGACACAGTACCTTGGCGTCATTACCTTCCATCTAGTCTATATCCGCGACGTTCCAGTTCCGGTGTTGTTCAGGTGCCGCCGGAAATTCCACCGGATGTCACTTTTCGGCCGGATGTCCTTCCACTTCCTTTGCGTTGGCGTTCTAACCTCCGGTGGATTTGTGAGGACTATGGTTAACTGCTCCTCAGATCTCTGCAGGGTAAATCCAGACAGCTAGCTAGACTATCTGTCCAATCGGAGTTTTCTGTTGAACGACTAAAACAACCTTTGAACGTACACGTGTTCCACCAAAACAAGTTCCTTCCCGAGGCTATTTTGCAGTGGCGCCGTGGCTCCATCCGGCGCTTAGCACTGCCCAAGACAATTTTGATTGGTTTAACCCTTGTGTTGTCTTCCTGTCAAGAGCGAAAAAAAAACAACGCTTCTCAGCGTTTGGTTCCCTTTATTCTATTGTAGCGTTCCCAGTTGTGATGTACCCATATAGCATACTCGGACAGACGCGTTGTCATGAACGGGTCTGTATGATATCGTACGAAAATGTATGCACACCAAAACATGATATCCTAGGAAATTAGGAGATGGCCGGCTGGTCATGCGACGCCGGCTGGCTACGAGCTCCATGACTTCGAGCGGCAGTTGCTAGTTTTGGGCGGCTGTGGCTCAGGTGGTAGAGTGGACGCCTACCAATCAGAAGGTTGGTTGTTCCATTCCTGGCCCTGCAGGAAGTGTCCTTGGGCAAGACACTGAACCCCAAATTGCTGTAAATGTGTGTGAATGTTTATCTGATGAGCAGTTGGCACCTTGTACGGCAGCCTCGGCCACAGTGGATGAATGTGTATGAACGGTGAATGGTTCCTGTACTATTTAAAAGTGCTTTGAGTGGTTGCTAAGACCAGAAAAGCGCTATATAAATATAGTCCATTTAAGGTTTTTAAAGCCGCTACAGAGCTTCGTGACGCTAGCTACAGACCTCCGTTGCATCAGCAGTAGTTGATGGTTCAGTTACCCATAAATAGGGGACTTTGAGTCGTGTACAAAGCACTGTGAGCTGCCGGTCGTTTCGGCGGACATTACGGTTCAATTTAGTCTTCAAAATAGGAGCGATTTGCTGCGATGAAAGTTAAGATTAGGCACCATAACGACTAGTTGAGATAAGGAAAAAGATCATGGCTTGTCAAAACACTCCTAAGGAACACACATTTCCTGGGTGAAAGGCTTTGGTTTTCCCCAGGACTCTCTGGCTTGAAAGTCCTTTATGTTAAAGATCACACATCCACCCTAACCTCCTTCCTACATGGCCAGCTGCGTTCTTACACAGCGGCCGTCAATGTAGTGACTACAGCAACAACAAAAAAACAAAAAAAATAACTGAATGCTTACACATTACAGTCGCTTCACTTTTCATAGCTTTGAGTGAATGGTTCATAAAAACAGGCTTACTCAGAACATTTCCCTGGGTGCTCTCAGTGTCATCTATAACATCTTCCCCAATTCATTGTCTACGGTGCAGTTCCACACTTTCTTACTTTTTATTCAGTCATAAGAGACAAAAACAGGTACACAAGACAGAACAGATACAAACTATCACAGATTACAAATGTGGTTGTAAGGGTTGTGTGTTGTGTGCGGGGCAGGGGACATGTGTGAATATGTGTGTAAAGTCTATTTCCCATAAATGCCAAACTATTCACGCCGTCTGCCAGCTATTGTTGCTACAAAACTTGATCTCAATTTCAAAAGTAAGCCCGTGAGCATTCTTGAAGTTTTGTGGGAAGCAATGCGTTCCCTGTGAAGAGGGACCTGAGTGGTAAAAGAGCACAAACTAATTGAGGCTGATGACCTGGTTTGTTTACAGCAATTCTTCTTATGTTCATATAGATTTTATAATTTACAGTAGTGGAATGTAACTAAGTACATTTACTCATGTACTGTACTTAAGTCAGATTTACTTTACTTTTTTTTTACTTTTATACTTTATTAGTCCCATCACTGGGAAATTTGTCTTGGACACCGTGCATAGTCTAGTCCTGCAAAGCAACATGATCGAAGTACATAAAACACAACAGATTTGAGGTACTTGAACTTTACTTGAGTCTTTTCATGCCACTTTCTGCTTCTACGTGGCTACATTTCAGAGAGAAATATTGCACTTTTTAATCCCCTACAATTATCAGACAGCTTTAGTTATTTGTTACTTTACAAATGAACATTTTTGCTTACAAAACACAATACGATTTGAATAAATTAAACTAGCCAACAATATAACGGCCTACAAGTACAGCTGAAATGATTAGCAGATTAATCTTATTTGATTTAATAGATTATTATTATATTATTAGATTTAATAGATAGATAATAGGTTTCATTTCCAGATTCTAAAATGTGAGGATTTTTCCCTTTCTCAGAGTACTTTTACTACTTTAAGTACATTTTCCTGATGATAGGTATATACATATACACTTTCACTTAAGTACCACACTGTAAGAAAAAACATTGGAAGCGTTACTTAAGCAAAGGATCTAAATACTTCCACCATTGACATTTTAAGCACATTTTGTGCCAAAGTACAGTAGAAACCAGCATTTAGCTGCAGTCTTTAGCCTGCTCCCAGTTCTCCAAAGTACCGTTAAAGTGGGCTTCACAGGGCCTGACTTTCTAATTGCACATCAGAGCTCTTTAGAGAACATTTAGACTAACTGAGCTGTAATTGAAATTTCCAGCTAATACTTGGTTTTTCATTGCTTTTAGGGTACTGAAGCAAACATTTCACAGCTTAGTTTCATTTTCAGCCTCAGTTAGCGCCGCTAATGCGTCCTAAACTGCTACTTAATATCACAATCATATGAAAACAAAAACAGTTACACAAGGCTGTAATGGAAGCATTTTGACCAGCCTGCTGAAACTGGAAAATGAAGAGGATTTCTCTAAATGAAACTATTGATATCCCTAAGAGATGGAGTTTGGTAAGCAGGAAGTGAGCAGCAGCTTCAGAGTTAAACATCAGGGATATGTAGGACAGGTACATGAGAGGCTCATGCATGGAGGAGTGCTGCAGGGTCAGTCCACTTTGGTGCGCTTTGTCAGGCCTGAGAAAATAACTCAAGTGACATCACTTAAGTCAGGCTCTTCTCATGAAACATTCACACATATAGCTACGAAAAGTAATCCACTGTAACGTGCATGCATTTCATATATTTATTACTGCAAGATTCAGAGTAAATGTAGTCTCGCATTGCCAGACCTTCCTCCACAGCGCGGTGGAGGAGAGTCTGGCTAGTCCACACAGCAGATAAACGTACTCTGGTTTATTGGAATTTCTTTAAACAAACCACAATCATGTTGGGTGGCCAGAGCCACGGTGCCTCTGCAAAATAGCCTCGGGAAGGAACTGGTTTTGGTGGAACATGTGTACATTCAAAAGCAGTTTTAGTTGTGCAACAGAAAACTCAGATTGGACAGATAGTCTAGCTAGCTGTCTGGATTTACCCTGCAGAGATCTGAGGAGCAGTTAACCATAGTCCTCAGAAACCCTCCGGAGTTTAAAATGCCAACATAAACAAAGAGGAAGGTGGCGAGCATCCAGCTGAAATGAGGGACATCCGGCGGAATTTCTAGCAGCACCGGAGCAATCCTGGAAATGAAATGTGTCGATATACTGTAGAACGGAGTAAATGTGACTGTCTCAAGAGTGACAGTCTGATGTCATCAAGGGGTCAGCGCAGAGCAGCTTCTTTATGGTATTACAAATCCCTGGGGACTAGAACAGCATGCACTAACTCTGTCTCCTATTCAGTGCCTTCCTCTTTATCACAAATCTCAACCAGTTATCCTTCAGCTCAGCACCCAGTGACTGAGATTCCTCTCTCCCCTTCGCTTGGGGTGGAATTAAGAATAAGATCAATCACTGGTTGAAATTAGACTCCACGCTACGCATCAGAGCACATGATTGCATGTGTCACAGAGAAACCCCAAAACTCTGAATCTGTATTAATATGGCTGAAAAAGCACTACAGAAATAATTGTGTAAATCGAGGACAATGGTATTTAGAGATGCTCTTATCTAACCACTCAGTGCATGACAGTGAGGCCTCAGTTCACTAACGGCCAATGTTGGTATTGAGCCAAGAGTCAGTGTAACAGATGTTCTGAGGGCAGAGCTGAATGACCGCTAACAGAAGCTAATGGCAAACAAGTAAGAAAATAACTCATTGCGCCCATACTGTAGCCACTTAAAGAATATAGATCAGCAGATTATACAAATTATTAAGCAGGGTAGAATACTTTATACATATTGACAAAAATAACATGGTAGGTAAGCAACCTCCCCCTCACAGGATACTGAAATCATATTTTTCTTAACATAACAGTCAATAGTACAAGATCAGTGCAACGTTATCATTCATATACAAGCCACAATATTTTGACTCTGGATATGAAAAAAATAAAATACATCACATCTAAGAACTGTATGGCTGCCAGGGTTTAACCTAATTCCAACACAAATCAAACAGGGAATAAAAACACATACTGTTTATGTTGTGGGCTCACAGGGAGAACGCACACATGCACGCAGATAATGTGCCCATCTGTCACCACAAAACACATTTTAATCTCTTTTACCCAAACAGTTGACCAGATTTGGGAGATTTGAAGCCTGCAGACAGCCCTCGCCTTTGATGAAACCACGGGATAATGGAAGCGCTCCGGTAAGAGAACCAAGCTCCTCCATCTGCTGGTTGGTCCATCGAGGAATTTTACTTTGACACCACTGCAACACACCAAATCTGATGTTTAGACAGAAAATGTACAGCATGTTTATTTGGCAGTTGTGGGCAAACCCTTTATTTACAGTCATGTGTTACCTGGAATGCCCCTCTCGTGTTTTCACAACTTTCTACCCGTGAAAGTGCCCTGGAATTGCAGTCAAATCCTGTCACTCACTACTCGTGAATTTGTGCCAGATGGTTGTACTCCCATTTACAGTTTTTGACGTCACACACAAACAACAATGGCGACCCCTGTTGATGCTGTACAGATAGGCAACGTAAAGTAATTCCGCACATTTTAATCAAAACAATACACATACGATTGTGTACTACTACAGGTTATGTTTATTAGATGAAGCCCAAAATATGTCAAACTACAAATTGCTAGTATTAGCTAGCGCTAGCTAACGTCAACATTAGGTAGCCGCTAGCTGACGCTAGTTAGAAGAGTTTGTCGTGACTTTGCCTGGAACGCTACCAAGTTGTGAGTCGTGACTTGAAGTCCTAACTTACGGGGTAAAAATTGTGTCTGGAACGCAGCATGAGCCTATATAGAAAATGTGTACTGTATTTGTATTTACAATTTGTTAATATAAAAAGTGAAATTAACAATGAAAGGGATAATGTATGCAATTTGATATTTTATGTGAGGTTTGATTTAGCAGAATTACTTTGGGTTATATCCTTTCCAATATTTCCTGTATTTCTAAGCATATTTTCTATGCTGTATATTCCTGACCGATTATTGGTCCCCCCCCTCTGCCAGCCCACTTAAAAATGAATCCGTCCCCGTTTACAGTGAGTTTTGTTTTTTAAAGCAGGAGCAGAGTTGCGATCCAACCAAACTGAGGCTGCAGAGGAGGGAGACCTCATCACACAGGGACAGGAAGCACGCCAAGGCCCCGCCTGAGAAAATGTTGACAGCCATCACTGTATGTCATGCACTCTACAAAGCTTAGGTTTATACATCCAGTTTTAAGTTCTTTGCACACTGAATTTGCTGTGCTTCACACCTAACAAAATAACACCGGTTACCAAGCAGACACAACTGTCAGGCCCACGCCTGCTCCACCAGACTGCAAACTATCAATCAGACTATCATTTGCCATTTTACAGACAGGGCTTTACACCAAAGACCGTTCAAACTGGCACTAAACTGACAGATCCAACATGCATGTGGATGTTCTGCCACCTTATGTTTTAAATGACTACAGCTGCAAAGTACATCAACGCAACTATATGAATATGAGGCATGAGTCACAGCAGGTGTGCAACGAGGGAAAGACCCAAATAGAGACAGGGACAGTTCAGTAATTTATTCACAAAAAAAAATAAAAAAGATACAAAAGCTTAGCTACATGGATAGATAGCAAGTCCATTACATTACAATTAGCTGATGTTTTTATCCAAAGCGACTTCTGCTAAGTGCATTCAACCATGAAGGTACAAATTCAGCAGCAAGAATCACATAGAAGTGCATTAGCTTCAAATAAGCCAAACTACAATTTTTTTGTAGCAATCATCTACATACCTAAGGTGCAGTCAGAAGAGATGGGTTTTTAGCCTGCGGCAGAAGATGTGTAGACTTTCTGCTGTCCTGACGTCAATGAAGAGCTCGTTCCACCACTTAGGTACCAGGACAGCAAGCGAAGTCCAAACAGAAGTTGAAGCCACAGGATGGCAGGGAAAACTACAGGCAGGCAGGCAGGTACAAGATCTAAGTGAGGTTGAGGTTCTGGTGGCTTGAAAACAAATCAGGGCACACGGCAACTTTGATGGTCTTGCAGTGAAAGGACTGGAACTGGGCAGGTACATGTAGTGTAGTGGGAGGCTGATGAGGGAATGAGATGCAGGTGAGGAGGGAAGGCCAGGCAACTGCAGAGCAGATGAGGGAAGTGGGAACAGGTGTGTAGGGCAGTCAGGTGATAGGGAAAGGAAGTGAAGTTAGAGGGCATCTGGTAGATGGATGGCAAATGGCAGTGAAGGGGCCCTGGCGTGGATCAGTGTCAGTAAATGAGCTGTCATACTATAATGCATGTGTAATGATGATTTATGTTGCTCACCATTAAGAATTGATCGAGTCACTTTGAAGTTATGTAATTAGTTAACACTTAATGGATCATAATTAATGGATATTAACTCAGTTACTTTATATATTTATGTATTTATATGCCGGCAAATCAGCTGGAATCCAGTTACAGAGGAGACAGGGATGCGTGCGATCAGCCGCTCTGAAAGCAGAACAGTAGTTATTCTCATGGATTTTTTATCAAACTTGTCAGATGCAAACATCTACATGTTGCTGCATGACCCAAAGGTCTTTGTTTGTCATATTTGTAAGAAAAAGTGTGGCTAAATGATGATCATATTGTATCCATGCTAGCTGTGCGGCTGTAGGGATGGCGGTCAGTCGGCCCAGCAACATGTCTGCAACATGTTTGCATTTGATGATCTATTATGTGTTTACCAATCACATAAACTCATAGTGACGTGATCGTTGCTTACTGTAATGGACTACACAAATTCATGATACATCTGCATTAACTCATTGCGACTGACGCATTAGTTCCTGTGTGCATTTGTTAAGCTTATAATGTTTTGTACCATTATTGTGACCAAATTGTGAGGACTCAAAATGTAATGTAAGATTTCCTAAACTCAGGCGTTGACTAGTCAAAACATTATTATAGATATCATAAATAAATGAGAGATCATGAAAGATATCTTCAATGTGATTCCCATCAAACTATTAAGTGATAAAACTGCCATACTATGACAGCTCACTGGCACTGGTTCACTGTGTTATGTTTATGTATATAATCAGTGTGTGCATGTGGCCGGTTAAATTGTCCTCTTTATTATCAGGTGATACGGATGCTGTTTATTCAAACAAATTATTCCCAGGCACCGCTCGCTATAGAAGAGTCTGCCTCACAATTACAAAACCCAATTAAATCAGATCGTATATTTTATAAGCTGCATAGCTGTGAAGTTTAAGTGCAGTCTATCCACAGCTATGCACTTCACAAACTGCACACGCATGATGCAAATATGGTCCACGGTCCATGGTGTGATAGTCCCTGTACAGGAAGAGGAAGTTACAAGCTGAGCACAGGTAGCTGGGGATTATGCTCGCCACACACATCCTAGCTCTCAGCTATAAAAAGCAAGGCGACTCTTGCAGGATTAAGTATTTTGCTTACCAGAGGAGCTGCGTGTTCCAGCATAAACTGGGATAGTGCGCTGTTCACATGAGGAATCAAACACGGCAGCTTACTGTAGGGCCCTGACTCAGCTTTCTGGTTGGTTAACCTTCTTTTTTTCTTCGCCTGTAGCGGAAGATAACAAATGACAGGGAGGGAACCAGAAGCATATGCGGCAGAATGCAAATGTCACCTGGTGTTTTTACTGTGCAGACTGGAAACACACAGAAAGACGAAGCAGAGAAGAGGGAAGTTGGTGGAGGGCGACCCTATAGTAAAGGACACAGGCGGTCCAGTAACTCTCTGGAAAGCCTCTACAGCCTCCAAAGTGGACAAAGCTCCTCAAGTAAGCACCTTCAGGCACAGAGCCAAGTGTACTCTTTACACCACGAGCTGATGAATTATGCAACCCTTGCTTGTACACTCCTGTATCCTGTTACTTCCCGTTAGATGCACTAATTTGTAGAGCTACACTAACCTCTGACAAATCAAAAACTAAACCCTCGACTCAGATTTGGGCGCTCTTATTATTGACATGTGGATGGCTCGATTAGAATTGATCGCAGTAATTAGCTTGCCCCTTTATTGAACCCTCTTGTTTGTCTGCTGATCCCCAGGTGGAGTCACCAGTGGGTCGGGCTGCTCCAGTAACAGAGACAGTCTCAGGCTGGAGGATGATCTTTTGTCAAGAAGACAGTTCTGTGGCAGAGCTAAAGTCCATACAGACTTTGTGCCAAGTCCATATGACACAGAATCCCTCAAACTCAAGGTACATAAAGAAGTCTGGAAAGCAAATGGAAATACAGTAAACTAACTGTAGGATGGCATTACTATAACTGTATTATACTGGGGCCATGGTCGCTGCCTGGCTCTATGAATGGCTTTGCTAGTCGGTCTGATTGGTGCAGCACCTTGGTCCAGAATTTCATATATTTCAACAACCATTTCATAGATTGCAATGAAACTGTGTACATACATTAATAGTCCCAAGATGATGTATCCTACTGACTTTAGTGATGCCTAAGATTTTTCCTGTGATTTTTGTCTTAGTGGCTGCTAACAGAAATATGAAAGCTATAAAGCATTTTGTTTTTACTGTATTTTGAACTTGTGTGTGTGTTCATTGTATTAGTAGTAATAGTGTGTGTGTCTACTGCCCAGGCAGTGAGCACAGATGGAAAGAAGTTCAATCTGGTACAAGCTCTTCTCTGTCTATGAATTTGGTGTATTTTGTACGTGCTCCCAGTCAAATAAATGTAATTAAACTAAACTAACCTTTCCTTCAGGTGGGAGATGTGATTGACATAATCGCCAAGCCCCCCATGGGAATATGGACAGGCATGCTTAACGGCAGAGTGGGAAATTTCAAGTTCATTTATGTGGATGTGCTAACAGAGAAGAGTCCTGACACACACAAGGAGACACAAACCCACAGAGTGAGACACAAATCAACTGCCCAGGAAGTTTTAAAGCGCCTCAGTTTGGAGGTATTTTGTCTTGTGGAGTTTCACGTAGCAACAATCATCTTCCATGCAAGAGGGTGTTCCTGAATGTTTCTTTTTCCACTTGCTTCCCCAGGAGCATTTCTCGTCCTTACAGCTGAACGGCTACCAAACAGTAGATGACTTGATGAGGCTGAGGGAGCACCACCTGACGGAGCTGAATGTGACTGATCCAGAGCACAGGCATCGCCTGCTCGACGCTGTCGACTCCCTGCAGCAAATGCGCTGTGAGTAGTGGGAAGCAGAGAAAAAGCTCATCCAAGGATAGTGTCGTCACGCACATTTTGTGACATGATAAAACCGCAAAAAATACATGCGGCGATGTTAAGATTCGGAAATAAAAAGAGTAGAGCTGGGCGACATGGAGAAAATCAAATATCATGACTTTTTTTTTAACCAACAACATCAATGTCGATATTGCGACGATATTGTAGGGTTGACTTTTGGTGCTTTCGCAAAATATTAACACTCTGCAACATGGCATCATGACTTTGCGTAAACATGCATGCCACTTTACTAAAGCCAAATGGCGTGTTATCTGTATGCATTTGAGCTATCCACGTGTATGTTTACGTTGTATACAACGGATGTAAACATACACACCACGTGTGTATGTTAAAAGCGATTATGCGTCTTGATAACACGCCAAAATGGCATACGAATTGGCGTGTCATACATACGCCACTTTATGAGATCAGTCTGCACAATCAGAGTTTTGATAAATAATCCCCATTAATAGGGATACAATGACTAAGTGGGTAAAGGCAAATAACAGAACAGCTAGAACACTCTGGTTAGTTTAGAAAATGACATCACGTTACTGTAATGCAGCCTGTAAAACAAGAGATAACGATATCCAAAATTGAAGGCGATATCTACTCTAATATATCGATGTGGTTATAATATCGATAAATTGCCCAGCCCTAGGGACAAATGACATTGCACCTCAAATAGATACTCCTGGGAGGGTATGCGGGCCACAGCTAAATTATTTTATTTATTTTATTAACCTTTATTTAACCAGGAAGAAACTCGTTGAGATTAAAAATCTCTTTTTCAAGAGTGTCCTGGCCAAGGCAGGCAGCAGTACAACCACACATACAGTACATGCAAATACAAAATACACAAAAACACTAAAAACATAAAACAACTGATACAGCAAATCCCTCAAAGTCAACCAGAATCCCAAACACATCAGGTAAAACATCTACAGCCAGATGTGGCTGCCTCAAAGTCAAATAACATCCTCTTAAAAGCGACCAATGAGACTAGTTCAGTAAGTTTCATGGATTTATGTAACTTGTTCCATGTAGAGGGAGCAGCAAACTTAAAGGCCTTTTTTTCTCCAGCTCAGTTCTAACCTTTGGAACAGACAGAATGAAAAGATCCTGAGAACGAAGATTGTAAGTCCCGGTACTAAAGAGGTTAAGGATAACAGGATAACCCCAACGAATGTTACTGAGAATAGAGCAGGAAACACAAAGATAGTGGCTGCAGAAACACAGGCCGTTGAGCCTTACTGCACAGGAATACTAGCTGTAAAGGATTACTTGCTCATCCATGCAACTCTGGGACAGTACATCCAACCAAGCCGTCTTCTCTGCTTCACAGCTAATCGTCAGTTGGAGAATGAAGCCAATCAGGAGGCCGAGACCCTCAGCGAGAACACAAAGGCAGATATGAACAACTGCCCAAGAGACTCCGGCTGCCACATGCCATCTGACAGCCCCGACAACAGCGCAGAGGACACAGACCTTCACTTTCTCTGTGAATACCCTCTACCAGCTCAGACCGCAGCTTCATGAGAATGTCTTTATAATCTGTTGTAATCTTTATGCTGCTGTTGAGATGACTTGTGAATAAAAAAAAATGTATTTCTTGCAACAGCGTCATTTCTTATTATGTACAATGAGCCTTTACCACTGCTTATCCTCAACTCTTAGTAATACTACTGTATGTGTCTATACGTTGAAGGATGCTCTTTTATTTCCTGATTGTACGACGTACAATTCCAGTGAAATGTAATTCCATCAACTCCTTCAACTTGTGCAGTCTAAGGCAGTGTCCTCATTCTGGATCCCAGTGGCCTGAGGGTAGAAGCTCCTCCTGATCCTCTCGGTGCTGGCCTGGTGTATCTGAGCGAAACACTCTCTGCAGGGCTTTGCAGTCCTGTTCGGTGCTGTTTCTGTACCAGGCAGTGATGTCCCCCGTCAGGATGCTCTCAATATTGCAGGGCTAGAAATTGCTCAGTGTTTGAGAGGGAACCTGACATTTCATCTGACATCTGAGGTCAAACTATCTCTCTATCTTGCCTTTCTCACCACTGAGTCAGTATACAGCGCCCAGGTCAGACCCTCAGCGATGTGGACACCAAGGTACTTGAAGCTGTCCACCCTCTCCACGAGGACCCGTTGATATTTACGGGGGCGTAGTTCCATCCCTACTCTTCCCAAAATCCACTATCGTCTCTTTAGTCTTGCTGACATTCATTTGCAGGTTAGTTGTCCTGACATCAGCGGGTCCGGTCCTCTACGTCTTTCAGGTAGCCTAGGCCTTTTCCTAGTTGTCTGTGATAAGGTCCACCACAGCTGTGTCATCAGCAAACTTGATGATTGTGTGTGTATGAAGACGAAAGTGGCTTAACAGTCATGTGTATACAGGGAGTACAGCAGGGGACTCAGAACACAGCCTTGGGGTGCTCCGTTGTCAAGGATGAGGGTGGAAGAGGTGTGCCTGCCCACCCTCACCACCTGAGGTCTGCCTGCCAGGAAGTCAAGGATCCACATGCACAGTGAGGTGTTTAATTATGACCAGCCTGGAGGAAACTATGCTGTAAAACCCTGAACTATAGTCAATGAACAGCAATCTCACATAGCTTCCTTCTTTTCCATGTGAGACATAGTCTTGCATTGCCAGACCTATCTCCACAGCACTACGACGGAGGGTCTGGCTAGTCCACACAGCATTCCGGGATGGGAGAAAAACATGCTCTGGTTTATTGGCATTTCTTTAAACCAATCACAATCATCATGGCCGGTGCTAAGCAACGCACAGAGCCACGGTGGCGCTGCAAAATAGCCTCAGTGGAACGTGTGTACGTTCAAAAGTTGTTTTAGTCGTGCAAGAGAAACTCAGGAAAGCAAAAGGTAACGGAAATCCTCAAAAAAGGAAGATGGGTGTGAGAGGTGCACCCACCCATGCATTAACCTCTGCTTCAGCTGCTTTTGTTTGCTGGCTGCTGATGGCCGTAAAGCGAGCATAAAATGTGTTTAGCTCACTTGCTATAGATGCATCAGCACTTGACAAATAGTAGAGGTGAGCTTGTAATCTGTCATAGTTCTCAGTCCTTGACACATGCATCTGGGGCTGTCCTCCGGGAATTGCAGTTCCACTTTCTTCCCGTAGTACCTTTTTGCCTTCTTAACTGATCTTCTTACATTGTAGGCTGTGAGGAAAAGACAGAGGTTCACCAAAGTCACTAGAATTCATTCATCCTCTAGAGACCATAAGTCTTTGTACAAAATTTAAATCCATCCAGTAGTTGTTGAGATACTTCAGTCTGGACAAAAGTAGCTCAGTCTTTTGACCTATTGTAAGAGAATCCAAGATTTTTATTTCCATTTTGAGTATCTACATTTGGATGTAATTGTTACAAATCGTCCACAAAAGACAAACTGCACATTTTTCACAGAGAAAAGATCACTTTTATTGAACAGTCAACATGTCTGCGGCTAAAAGTGTAGTTCTAACTTGAAATTTGTACCCCTACTATTAAACTAAAAGACAAAGAATATCCTACACTATTCTACCAGTCCATTCATTTAACAAAAAAGGCAGCCATGTGAAAGTCGTAATAGCTAATATGACTATATAGTAAATCAATCATGGCATGACAGAAAAGAGGCAAAAAAAAAGATTAGAACATTGATCACAATATACTCTCAAAATCCCCCAAAACCCCTTCATCCCATGAAAACTGAAAGAAAAGAAGTTTTCACTTTGGCCCTAATCTAATCAGTCCTTCGCACTGACAAGAGGACATCAGTCTTGATGGTAATAAATGAAAACAAAAAAAATATACAATTGATATGTCCAAACCATTGAAAAAAATTTAAAAACAACTCATATTTACATTCGTTTATAATACAGAACACTACACAGCCCATTTCCTATGTTAGAAAACAAACATGACATGGAAAAATACAAGATTACAGCCTGTATTGCCTCAAATATAACTTTTGAGAAGGTCACTCAAGCAAACAGACTGAACAAAGATTTTTTTCTCATGGTAGTCAAACAGACTTTTGGCCCTACCACCACGCACATCACCACATTTAGCTGGTAATAATGTCGAAGTCATGTTTATACATGAAAATGTCATATGATGATGATTTAAAGTTATGATTCAAACAAATGTTTTGAGAAAGACAAATTTCGGTTTCACCTGGTCAGCGGATTCAGTTCAGTAGGAAATGCCATCTGACTCATCATGAGACGTTTGCTCATTGGTCAGCTTACGCCTTAGGCGATGACAACGTAGACACATCAGCCATGCGTTCCCATTGACAGTATTTGAAACTTTTGCACACCAATTTATAACACTGAAAGCGAAAAAATGACTTTTAACAGCAACTCTGAAGGTAAATGGTGAACTATTTTCAAGGGAATGTGGCTAAGACTGGCAGTATTATGCAGTATTATGGAAAGAAATACGTACAAAATGATATTACATACATACATTGAATACATCAAATTTGCATATCAGCAAGTGAATAATGGGTTATTTTAAAATCTGACGAATCAATAGGCCAAATACTTTAGACACGATTTGGTATCCATGCTGTCATAACTTCTGGGTTAAGTTAAGTTGACGGATAGATCAGTTACCCTGGAATAACGTCCAGTCTGTAAAGTCTCTGAAATCAAACTAACATCCGAGATCTGCCAGCTGCGGCGGTGCGTTTCGTTCAGTCAGAGACGCCGCCATCAGAGTACCTGGCATAACCATTCTCAGGATACAGAGAAAGCTCCTCTGTACTGCTGAGCCCGTTGTTGAGTTCTGAAAAAGATGGCAGAAAAGAGAATATGGATGATGCTGTAGCCTCTTCAATGAACACATTTAACACATTTTAATATGTTGATATAATGTACTTGACATAGCTGGAAATGACTTAGTTGGATTACATTAACAGCTGGTATTTATATAATATACCATCTGTTTTCCACTGAGCACTGTTTAAAGAGGTGCATGTAAGTACAGTAAAAGCTCCCATGTGAATAATTTCGAAATGTCAAATTTTGGCACCCCCAAGTGGTAGTATCATTAAACTTGCGTGCACTTCCTTGTTGGACCCAGGTGTGAAAGTCACTGCGATAAGTGCCTAAATGCGTGATGCATGTACCCCAAGTGTCCGTTAGGACCGCAGTGTGAAAGTTTATCAGAAAACACTGGAAGAAATGTATTTCTAAAATGTATAAATAAAGGATATTATATATTATATTTATGCAGCTATGTGCAGGAAAGAAGATGAGAAAAAATGGAAAGAAAGAAGAATAAAGTAATAAATCATTTAAAAAAGGGGGATCATAATGAATAATAACAATGTTATAGCAGAATCCAGCACGTCATACACTTCAAATCCTTCATTTCTGTTGATTATTATTACTTGTTACCACCTTCTTGATGCATTGCCTCCAACAACTGGCCTGCTGCTGCGCAGTAGATCATGGGGAGCAGTGGGATACACTAAGGTATTATGATGAGTGGGCATCACATCTGGGTTAAGGGTTTACTGTGTGTTGGTTTTTTTTCATGGGGTGGACACATATGCCTACAACCTGGCGGCTTGTGAATGTTTACTCAAAGGGATAATTTGCCAAAATTCAACCAACTTTGTATCATATTAATGGTTGGTATTATTGTGGATACTATATTGATGACGTTCTACTTCCGGGATTGCTCCAGTGCTGCCGGAAATATCGCCGGGTGTCCCTCATTTTGGCCGGGTGTCCGTTACCTTCCTCTTTTTTTGTGTTGGCCAACTTAAAACTGCGGTGGATTTCTGAGGACTATGGTTAACAGCTCCTCAGATCTCTGCAGGGTAAATCCAGACAGCTAGCTAGACTATCTGTCCAATCTGAGTTTTCTGTTGCACGACTAAAACTACTTTTGAACGTTACACATGTTCCACCAAAACAAGTTCCTTCCCAACGCTATTTTGCAGAGGCAATTTTCAAATTCAGATTGTGTTTGGCGCTGCCCAAGGCGATTGTGATTGGTTTAAAGAAATGCCAATAAACCAGAACACGTTTTTCTCCCATCCCAGAATGCTATGTGGACTAGCCAGACCTTCCTCCGCAGCGCTGCGGAGGAAGGCAATGCGAGACTATGTGTAAATGAACTATGTTAAACTTCCGTCGATCTTACCAGTGCCCAGATCTCCCTACTCTCAGGACAGCATAAAAACTCAACAGCCCTATCGCCAGCAGAAAAACTCCACACAAAACGCGTCACTTGGAGTTTTTCTGCTGGCGATAGGGTTGTTGCGGTAATTACAGTCTGTACTTCCGCATAAGGACACAAGTAGTATAGAAGAGGATTGAATCCAGCTCTGTGTCATGTTTGTGTGGGCAGTGTTTAGATGAATGGTGTTTAGTTTCCCTCCGTGGTGCTAGTACACAGAGCTTGGAGCAGCCGAGGTATGCTGAAATCTGCCGGATGATGCAAAACAACGCAGATCTCGGCGAACACTCCGTGAGGCATTTTGCGTCATCCGGCAGATTTCAGCAGACCCTCGGCTGCTCGGCTCAGCTGGGAGCTCTATGCACTGCGGCCACGGGGGGGGGAAGCCACACACCGTTCATCTGCACAGACTGCCATGACACAGAGCTGGATTCAAAATATCTCTTTAAGAACCTCAAAGTCTCATCACTGTATTGCCATCTGGATGTTATGCTCCTTTGTTCTGTCCAGTTACAACCTGAAACATTTATTTCCAAGGTGTGAATGTAGTCAAAGCTGCACCTGAGAATATGAGCTTCTCCTTCATGATGTTGACGTCCCGACTGGACCGACGCGTCACGGCGCTCAGCATAATCTGTTCTGGGTTATAGTTCTGCATCCCGCTCATCCTCCATCTGTCACAGCACACACAGATATACAAACTTTTACAAGCACGTGGAGGCAAGGATTTGTAATTAAATCATACAACTCAATAATAATTGTGCCAGACTCGGCCTTCAAGATACGGATACACATAAACTTATACATACATGGAATGAAATGTGCATTGATATAGAAGTAAAGTGAAAGAAAGAAAGGAATCGGCCCCTGGGTGTCGGGCAGAAAATGCACAAGGAGGACGGAGAAGGAGGCCAGGGCAGTCGCAGCAGTTACCTGATTACATGATAGCTGACAGATGCCAGGGGGCAGCGGAGGAAGGTTGCATGCAGATCAGGCAGAGCACAGGACAAAGAAACAAATGTCAAAGGAGAAAGAGAGGACAGAGAGGACAAAGACGGGTTATAGCATGGAGGAGAACCATGGAAACAAGTCAGAAGAAAAAAAAGACAGTAGGAAAAAAAGACAAATGAAATAGATATGAAAGAGAGAGTGCAGTCAGCGTAGAAGACGCCATAGCTCAGCTCAGGTCCAATCAGATTCAGAGGCTGGTGTTAACACTGTGCAGACACAGGAGACCCACAACAGCGCTGTTAATATATTTAGATATGTGCTGCTCCTAACAACATTTAAAACATATCTGATGGAAGACATACTTAAGTGATACAGTAAATGTACTAAATAAATGTTATAATGTATGTTATAAATGTCATAAATGCCTGACTGTGTTCACTAGAGCAGATGAATATGTTAAATTATTAACTTGTATGAAAACTAGAACTACCTTCTCGCGGGTGTATTCCTCCACCAACAAGGCAAGTCGCAGTTTACATCAACGTCCGTCCAGACTCATATCATATATGAAGTGAATACTTTGAAGCCATTTCATATAATATGTTTAGTGTATTTTGTCATAATAACGTCATTTTTGAGTTCTGAACCAAAAAATGTTATGCGAGGCCACAGTGACCTTTTTTTCTCATTGCCCATTTTTTCTTTTACATAATCGCGCTGTTTAACCGCAATTAATTGCTGATATTAGCTAAGGTATTAAGGCGTATGACTGGTACTTGTGGATTTAGTTTAGATATGCCAAAATGTTATATGTGTGTGAAGTGAATATTGGTCAGACTGTATATTTGTATTATTATTTAAATTGTTAGTTGTTTGCACTTGACCCTATACACGTTCATAGCAACAAAAATGATAAGGGTAGACACAGTTATAAAGAATGATATTATGATAATAAGTCATTTGTGTTAGTTGTGTTATTTGTGTTATTATTATTATATGATATAAAACCAAAAGATGTATCCTGGGATTCATTCAAAACTTGAATATGTTGAAACAGTAATAAATAAGAAGAATTAGAAATAAATATTTTTAAATTTGACTGAAAGAGACAATTATATTGTTAATTGCAATTATTTCTGAGACCATTAATTGTGGCAAAATTTGGAATTGTTACAGCTCTAGATATCGCGATCGTGAGAATGGGACGGGACGGGCCACCCCCCCCCCGAAAACATAATGCCTCCGGCTACGGCTGTCACTGACAGAGAAGCATAGAGAGACATCCAGATTAAAAAAAAAAAAATAAATAAAAAAAAAAAAAAAGGTCAGTTCACCCAAAAACAATAAAACAAAAAAAACATTTGTCCAGGTTTGGAGATACTCAACACTGAATGAAGGTGGTGACTGTGTGTCCAGTAAATTCACTAGAATAAAAGGGACATTGTTTCTAGAAAGACACGCTGATGTAGAAAGTCAATGTAATGTTTCAATACTGTGTGAAATTTATTACGAATAAATATTGCATTACAGTATGTGGTGTTGGGTGTAATCTGAACCACTAGAGGTGAGTGAGTTTCATTTTTCTGTAATTCAGGTGAACTGACCCTATACGGATCCATGAACTAAATCACTGGTTTCCAACCTTTTGGCCTTGTGACCCCGAAAAACAAAGCAATGTGTACTTGCAACCGGGTTGCACAGGTCTAACGACTGTGACTAAAGGCCGGGACACACGGGGCCGATAATCAGCCGTTGGACACTATGGCGAGGTCGGTGACTCGAGTCTGTTCGGTGTGTCCCGTGCCGTCGTCCGTCTGGGGGGCTGTCGGCGTTCATTTTGGCCGACCTGACATGTTCAGTCGGAGACGGTGCAGTCGGGACTCACCCGGAAATGGCGAGCGGAATGAGCGTGACTAGAGTCTCTCAAAATCGGACGAAAATCTTTTAAACTGACCTTTGTTGATCTGAAATGAAGATTCAGCAACTGCACGGCCTATTTCTCTCTTAAAATGTTTTCAGAAACATGTTTCAGTGAACTATTTTAGTACAATATGAGATCGTATTCTGAACGAGCCGCCATGACAGTCTGGCTTTGAATTTCCGGAGAAAACAAACCCATGTGACGCGTTCGTCCAATCAGCTGCTGGTTTTTATTTCTTGGGCAACAATACAGAGTAGCGCCGCCTGCTGCTATGGAGACGTATTAGGTTTCTCAAGCCGGTGTCGCCTCAGTGTGTTCCGAGGCAGTTTTTTTGGACCTCGGGGACCCGACTGATCATCTCGACTGGCTTTTCTGTCGACGGTCGGCCGTCTGGTTGGTGTGTCTCGGCTATAAGTCAACCAATTCATAATAATTTATCTTTGTTTTATTTGAATCATTTTCACAGTCCTGAAGAGACCAAATAAACAGAATAAATAAACAGAACAAATAAACAGAACTTGATGTGTAGCTGTATATGTTTTCATCTTTCCTATTCCTTTAATCATCTTGTGACCACTTTTGGGATTCCCAACCAGGGGTTGATGCATAGACTGTATAAGTGAAGCCAAAGCATCATGGCCGCCCCCTGGTGGCTGGCTGCAGTATAGGTCATAAACCCCACCCCCTCCATGTACACATACCTCAAAAAGTACACCTCTAGTAGTTTTTTTTACAGTCTATGGTCCCGACCCTCTGGTCACAAATGAAGTACCATAAAGTAAACACGTTTTTATGTATGTTATGAACTAAAATGCAAAGATGAATCAAAATAAGTATTCCATACATTTCTGTTTGCTAAGTTTTTTTTGGTGCTTATGCATGAAGGCTGTGTGCTGTATAGTAGTTTTATGTTACTTTCAGCATGTTGACTGTCCAAACTGTACTTACTTCTGAAAACAGAAGATCCCTATGACTACGGCGAGGGAGACCAGGTCTGAAGTGATCCAGATGAAGTTGTAAGCGTTCTGACTCTGCAAGAGAAGGAAAAAAAGAAAAGAAAAGTAGTTTCCAGTCAACGCCACCGGAGGTCCCCATTAACAAGCGTGTGTCCTGACGCCAACACAAGGCCCTGACTAAGGCGAAGGCCGGCGAGGCAGCTGCTTTTTCAGTTCGGGATCCGTGCCCTTGTCTCAACCTGTCTCCGACACTTTCCCAGGGTCCTGTTGTTCTCCAACGCCATGCTGAGCTCCAGTCTGCCGCTGCGCTCCCTAATATTTCTCTGCGTCCTTGCCCCCGAGTCTTGCTGGGCCCTCGTCAGTCTCTGTCCTCTCTCCTGCTGTCCTCTCGTCTCGCTGTGTGACCCTGTCTGTCCGTGTGTGTGTGTGTGTGTGTGTGTGTGTGTGTGGAGTCAGATGAGAGATAGAGAGAGGAGAGCTGTTTACCATGAGCCAGATGGGGTAAGGCACCTTTCGGAGGACTTGGGGGGCATCAGAGGACACAGAAGGCACCCCACTACACCACAGAACGGAGAGGAGCCAGGGATCATTCACTGGGTAGACAGTCACACTCACATTGTTGGCCAGATACTCCCTGGGGAAAGGAAAAATACATTTCAACACTGAGAGAAAAAAAAAATAACCTCTCCCTTTCACTGCTCGGATCCTCACAGCACAGAAAATATTGTCACTTGAAAATGTTTTGTGCATCAGAAATGAACTGTGAAAAGTATTTCCCCTACAGATGCTACAACGCTCTGTGTCCCTGATGAAGGCGAATGTCTTTAAAGGATCATAACAGTGAATTACACTGTTTGAATGTTGGTTATGTACTTTAATATATATATATATATATAAATATATATATATGCAATACAGGCCCAGAATGTTTTTTTCAACTTGTCGCTATGAGTAATGGGGTTTAATTTTCTGCCAAAGTTGAAACAGTTTCAGTCAGTTTTGACTTTTGTCATTAGGTTGAAGCAGACGGGGCTCACTTGGGAAAAAAGTGATTATTAATTAAAGGTGCAGTAGGTAAGACTTATAAAACTAACTTTCTGTCATATTTGCTGAAACTGACCCTATGCTCCAGTAGAACTACATGAAGCAGGTAATAATAAAAAAGAAATCCGGCTCCTCTGGCTCCACCTACACCCTGTAGTGTGATTTGCAAAAATCCACCGCTCCCAGTTCAGATGCACCAATCAGGGCCCGGGGTGTCTAACTGCGATTCAATCACTGCTCATGCACATGCATTCATTCTCCCTTGTGGGCTTAGGAGACCGTTTTGGGCTTTAGCAGAAAGGGGGGAGGGACTGAGAAGTTTTTGATGTTCACATTTTTTTGGCTAAATCCTGGATCTTCACAATCCTACCTACGGCACCTTTAATTATTATTTGAAATTGTGGGGTCGTTTGCTGATGCTTGCTAGCCTCAAGCAGAGATGGAGACTGGTACACTCACTTCCTTCTTACTCCACACCCCCGGATTCTTTTCCATTTTTAGTCCTCAGACCCAAGCGATGCTGACCCAGGTGACACCACTTGAGGACATTTATGTGATTTTCCCCCAGCTCCCTCTGGAGACACTAAAGGCTTTATAACAGTTTTTTTACCCCACATATGCTATAGTACTCCCCAACACCTGCAAACAGACCTTAATGTCTAAATCAGTGGAGCTTCCTTTTCATATCACATCTCTTCTCCTTAGGAAGAGATTGGACTTGAAATGGTTCCCATACTTGTTTACCTCCTTACCTTTTCCACATCCACTCAGGCAGCTCCAGCCCAAGACAATGGGCAGCAGCCAAGAAAACACATTACTTGAACGGGAACATGGACGACATTTAACGTCAGTCCAGAAATAGTAGCCTAGACATCTAGATGCACCCTAGCGGCAGCAAATGTAATTTGGGTCATCAAGCAACTCTCCGCTGGCTTGCGAGCTGGAAAAACCAAACTCTAGTCAGGCCAATCACATCGTGCATAGAGTCGGTGGGCGGGCTTAACATGACGGCAGAGTTGCGACAGGGAATTCCCTGCTACTTGAAAACAAAGAAGATGGCTGCTGCTGCTGGCAAACAGCGGTCTTTGGCCGCGGCTGTGGAATACTTGGAGTTCAGCTTTTCTTTGAGAAAAGAACAAAGAACGGCAGTGAAATTCTTAAAAAAGGAATTTTTTTATTTATTTTTTTCGGAGTTTTGTCGACCAGATGCGGCAAAAGTTTAATCTATCAACTAGCTCCGCTACCTTCTTCGTTGCTCTGCCTGGTTGTAGCGCTATCCTATTGCGTGCAGAGGGGAATTTGAAAGACAAACCGTTTATCCTGCCCCTCGGATTGAGCCCTGTCAATGGTAAGTTCCCAGACCCAACATCTTGATGTGGGTCTAGTTGTAGTAAAGTTAGATTATAATTTACTAAAAAGTAAATATCCACAATATTTTCATGAGAATTAAGTCAAAATGACACCACTTGTTCTTCTTTTCAGATCGTGCTTGAAGCAACAAACAAAGAAGGCGTTCCCGTGTTGCCTAGCAGTAGTAGACGCTTGCTCTTACTGTATGTCTTTGTGGCTGGCCTTGCTGTAGTGGAGGGTCAGGCTTGTTATTCCCCTCTGCCTGATCTCTTCCACCGACAGCTTCTCGTTTGCCGTCTGCTGAAGCCCTCGCACCCTCCCCCTGTCCGTGTCGGGGGTCCACGTCACCTGGCACAAACACATGTGACATGGACAGAACCTGGTCAGACAGAATACAGTGTGTGCTTCGTATCCAGAGATGTGACACTTGTTATGGTCAAAATGTGCTACTTGCAGAATCTGGTTTTCTTTGGTATACAATCATTACAGCAAACAAAGTAGGACAATAGGGCTGGGACGATATGCTTTTGTCCCGATTCGATTCTTTCACGATAAATGGATTTGCAATTGTTCTCTAAGAAGAACGCACATCACATGTCAGTCAGTCAGTCTGACATTTATGTAATTTGTAAAGAAGTACACAAAAAGGATTTTCTGCCTTCGCTCTGTTTTGCTGGAAACTTATATAATGTAGTGGTAGCGTATAAAACAGAACATTTTAAGGTTAATTGTTAGTAACAATACATTTAAAAAATATCGATTCTAGGGAAAAGAATTGATTGTCGAATATTTTTCCCACCCCTATAGGTCAACTTTAGTGACAATTGTTTATGTACTCGTGATTTACTGGGGTTACAGTACTACAAGCAGCACATTTAAGTAATTAAAGGAATATTATGGAGGAGACCTACAGTCCTCACCCTCTTCTGGGAAATCCCTGCTTTCTGCACGGCCCACAGCGTGTCCATGAACCAACTCCGGTAGCGCGGGTGCTCGGGTGGAGGCTTGCGGATGTCGAGCAGTGCCGAGCTGTTGGCCCTGGCCGCCAGACGCAGCATTTCCACCAGACTGCAGACCGTCTGGTTGCCTATTCTGCTGCGGTCCCTCGCTGTCAGGGTTTCTACTGTCCAGTAGGGGTCACTCTGGCAGCAGAGAGGCAGACACAGAGACGTAACATACACTATGTCCTTCTGTATAGGAGATAGTGGTCTGTATAGCATATTCTAAATGAAGTATATGCTTACCTAATTTGTGCATTGTTTTACCTTTTAGATATTAGATTTAAACTTTTCTGTGCAGCACTATCTACTGAAAAAAACAAATCAAAGCATGCGCACACTTATCTCCTTTACAAACATTGACCTCTGAGGATTTGGTCACCTTCATCCTCAAAATCAGCACTGTTTCACTGCAATAATAGGCCACTTTAAAAAGTTTGCAGTGGTCATTACTGGAGAAGCAAATTCATTTCTACTGCACTTTTTTGCATCATATTCTAAATACAATTTCACCAGTGGAGGCAGGGACGGACTGCCAACCAACAAAAAAAAAGGTCTATTGAAGCGATATTAACAGCCAACAGCAGGGGGCGCAAATACAATCATTTATATGCTACGTGTAAAAATAAAACTGAAGAAGAGTCAGCCTACATCATTAGACGTGAGTTAATTTCACATCAGCAATACTGGTAAGTTCCAGGAGCAGGAAACTTATAGGCTGCCTTTATCCCTGTCTTAGCGAATTGCATATAGTCAGCTCAACATGAGTGTGCATCATGATTATGAAAATGATCGTGCCATTTAGTGCTGTCAAACTTAACGTATTTAATATTTTCTGTTAGGTTAATTTGAAACATTAAACGCGTTGGAAAATAATCTCACTTGGTTTATTTCACTTGGTTGTATATGAGAGGTTGTAGTGAGCTCAGTTTTGCTGCTAGGATGAAGACTATGGTATTAAATTAAACGGGAAAACATCAGGCATGCATTGGTACCACTCTAAACGTGCTAACAAACAGGGAAGGGGGCTAAATGATTCACCAAATGTAACCAAAAGTTTAACCAAAAAATCCTAGCTTGCACTTTCTGTCTGTCTTTCATCAGAGTGCAGTTTTTCTTTGTCTTTCATATTTGTGTTTACTATTGTGGAACTGGCAAAGACCTGGTGGTTGTTTGTGAAAGCTTCACAGACAGAATTGATAGGGCCTAGTCATTTTCATCATTTCACAGCCTTAATATGAATCAAAAGTGTAATATGACATTGAGAAAATATTAAATAGGTTATTCAATGCTAATACTTTAACACAAAGCAACACATATACATTTATATTTGAATAGTTATAGTATATAGTAACTAACACTCTCAGTGTAGTTTTGGTATAGGCCTACAGAATATCTAATCCCCATGTTCAGGTACAGCAAGTAGCCTACTTTATCTCTGAAAGTGTTGTCAGTAATACTCTGTACTGTGTTATAATTACAAGTTTGTGTAATTTGGGGTTTCTGTAGCCAGTGACATTTCATTATTTGTATTTTATTTTCAATGCAGATGTAATGGCATTGTACATTTTTAGTTTTATTTGAAGGCTGAGGTTTCATTAATAAACACAACCCCAATTCTCATCATTGGTTTTGAGATGTTACTTGCTGTGAATACCTTGTCTGATAGGCTACAGTATTGTGGCATAGTATCAAGACATCCTGGCTAGTGTCTGTGGCGCACGGGCGAATCGCCGGATGATGGGCCTATTTGGGAGAAAGTCCAGGGCTGGTTTTTAGCCCCAGTCCGTCCCTGACTGGAGGACAATTTTGTCCTGCACAATACTTCTCCAGGAATCCCTCAGAAACTGAAAGATTTTATATTCCTAAAGGACTTTTGTTGTAGTAACAGAAGATGGTGAATGATGTGGGGGCGGGGGGGGTCATTGTATAGCTGTGATTGAATCTGGGTGAACGAGTCAGGGTGAGTTGAGGTGAAGTGGATTTCCGTACCTCCAAAAACCACTGGCCTGCGTTTAGAGAGCGAATCTCTGTCCAGTTGAAGAAAGAGGCATCGTCATACTGTCTGGCTGGGAAGACCTTACTGACGTCTGTGGTCCGTCTCAACGTGCGGTCTCGCATAAGGAAGGGAACGCCGTCCACACTGGGAGAGACGAAATAGTCGAAAAATTTGTAGCCTACTTTAGAATTTCAATTATGATTCAATATATATATATATATATATACTTTGGTAAAAGGAAATATAATAATAATCTAATAGGGCTGCATAATTAATTGCAATTTTATCAATATTGCAATATGGACTAGTGCAATATCCAAATCGCAGGTCGGGGTGCAATATTTGTTAAAGTCAAAGAATGTGTCAAACCATTTTGAATGAAGTATTGTGGTGCTCCAGAGACGTACCAGCCTACAAATCCTATCCTACAGACTAAATAGATATTTTTTTTTTGGAACAGATCCTCGCAAAAATCACACTATAATTATTTAAAAAATATATATATATTTAAATATTTTTCAATGAAAATGGGAATAATGATGCAAAAATGATCATTCCCACCGATATCATGAATGATGTTGCAATTGCAATGTCAGTCAAAATAATATTGTCTCATGTCGTGCAGCCCTATAATCTGACATCAAAACTCAGTAAAAAACATAAATGTGCTGATAATCACCTCACATGGCAATATGTAGCTGCATCTCTCTCATTAAACGGAAATGTTTAACTTTCTACCATACAACCTATATCTCAGGTATGGGATCTATATGTGGAACTTCAGAGCACACTCAAGTCATTCAATATAAATAACCCAGAATTAAAAATGTTATTAATGTGTGGTTAATAACCTGATGGTGACGTCTGCCTCCAGGGAGCTGGCTCCATGCTGCAGGGCTCGGTTAAAGGACACCATGGTGTTTTCTGGGGCCAGCTAGAGCAGAGGAGAGACTACTGTCAGCCACTGTGTGTAAAAAACACACATACACGGGAAGTGGTAGAATTATAAAAGACCATTTAAATAGAAAAGCACGATTTATTGAAAATACATTTGTGGGAAATTATTAAAAGTGAAACCTAAAAGGTACAGTGGTTCTTTAGCATGCATATCTACTACCACACATTTTGTTTATCAAAATTCTTTATGGCAAAAGAACTTTTAACACAACTTATGTATTCAGGGTTTAAGCGTAAACCTTTTTTAAAGAGAGAATCAGCATTACCAATGGGCTACAATACTGCACCTCCAAAATGCAGTAACTACACATTTGGTCAAAAGAATGATTTAGCATCTTTTAACAATATCAAAATGTATTATGCCATAGAAATGTGTAATTTCATTAAAAACTTCATGGTAACTCAAAAATAGAGTGAAACCAACTAAGATTAACAGCCAACTAGTCTAAAGCAAGAGAGCTGTAACGTTAGCGAGTGAACGCTAGCTGAGGAGCTATGGCTAGCTTTTGCTAAAACTAAAAGTACATTTACTTCCCTAGTTGTTTTGTGTTATTGAAAAATGTCGATAAACCAAAACCTTGGTTATTGTATTTGTTATTTAACATGACTAATCCTATCATGAAGGAGAAAAAACCTAGCTAAACTACTAGCTAGCTAGCTTAGCAGAGTAGCAGTGGCTGCCATATCAGCTCTTGCTCAGGTGGAAATCCAGGTTAAGCTGCCTTTAAATCACAAATTTAAGAATCAAATTTCAGGATATTGCTTTCAATATAAATACTGAGAGTAGACAGTGTCTACTCTCAATATTTAAGTTATATCTTAAGTATATATATTAAGTATCTGTCTGTGTCTAGTAGACACAGCTATAAACAGATGATTGAATAAAGCTGAAATAGCAATCAAGTCAATCAAATTTCATTCCTTTGAAAATAATCAAAATTAGGTTCATTTTCTTCAACAAACTCATAAAACAAAAGCTTAAAGAACACAGGTTGTTTTTGGTGCTGTATTTTCCGCTTATATTTTGTGACAACCTTTAACTCTTTTTCAGAACTTTACTGTTTCTATGTTCTGCAATGTTAAGAACACATTACAACACAATTCCCAATAGATGTAACAGATGAAATACAAAAAAACTCTGATGTCCAATGAATTCATCTCCATATTTCTGATAATGCGTGGTCTTTGAATAGTGTTTTCAATGCTATTTCAGCTTTATTCAATCATCTGTTTATAGCTGCGGGTGATCAGTCAGTGATTGTGTCCAAGTATATAAAATCTCTGTCCATCATCATAGGTATGTACTGTACATATATGTTATATGAAGTATGGACTTCATGCAAACATAGTAATATCTGAATAATGCCTGTGTTGATGTTTTTAGTCATAAAAATATGCATAGGCACATCTGAGATTTATTTTAAGACCTTCACACAGCTGAGGTACATTGCAGAGAGGTGAAAACCAGGTGGGTTTTTTGTGTGTGATTTGTGTGTATGTGTATACTGTGCGTGTGCAGGAGTGTGTTTGCCTTCAGAGGGCAGGGAATCACAGCTCTGAACATCACTGTACAGTTGTTTATAGCTAGTCATGTGGAACGGCATTTGCTTTCCCAGCTGTGAAATGACAGTTCAGTGTGTTGTTGCCTCTCATGCTCACTGAGCCTGATAGCAGTAGGTTCATGTACTGTATTGGAATACACTGTAGTGCAGACTCATACGCGCACACATTCAGTCTATGTACTTAGGAACATAAAACAAATGAATTGACCCATCAGGAGGATTATAAACATTAAAAAGGTGACACCGGACAGGTAGTGTTGGGAAGGTTACTTTGGAAATGTAATAGATTACCGATTACAAGTTATCCTATTTAATTGTTTGTATAATGTAATAGTAGTGTAACTATTTCAAGTGCTTCATCAAAGTAATGTAATTTATCTAATTTAATTACTTTTCTAAATTTCTAATGATGGCTGTGGTGCTGCAAATTCAAACAGGAGAACCAATCGAAAGCATCAGAATAGCATCAAAGTGCTGCGACTGGATGTGGCGAAAAAAGACATTGTGCACGTGAAAAACATGCAAAGCAACAAAACTGATATTATTCAACATATAGCCTAGCTTTTTACAGAAAATATTCAGATGTAACCCCCAATGTAATCTGTACACCTGTAATTTAATTACACTTTTCTTTCTCTCCCAGTAACGGATTCCCAACTGTAACAGATTACAGTTACCTTTATTTTGTAAGCAAATTACATAACGACGTTACATGTAGGCCTGTAACAATTATTAAGTAGGTGTCTAATTGTCAGTTTTTTTTACATAATCGTGATTTCTTTTTTAAACCACAATAAATTGCTAACATTAGCTAACTAATTGCCCCTTGTGGGATTATTAAAGTTGTTGAATTGAATTGACTATATATTTTTATTTATAGCTGTTGGCACTTGACCCTATTTACGTTCATAGCAACAAAAATGACAAGGGGGGGATACAGTTAGAAAAATGTTTTATGATAATAAAGAGCTGTTGTTTACTTCATAGGCTGTGTACTTGTGTTATTACACATTCTCTACATTATCTGGGTCACATAACAGTGATATAACCAAAACATTTAATTTGAAATTTTAAAACTTTAATTTGTTTAAAAGGAATAAATAAATAAAAATGTTTTTGTTTTGTTTTTTAACTGAAAGAGACAATTATATTGTTAATCGCAATTATTTCTGAGACAATTAATTGTGCAGCAAAACTTGGAATTGTTACAGCTCTACTTACATGTACCTAGGTACTCCCCAACACTGCTGACAGGCCTCTGCGGTGACTTGTTCTGCCCACAGAACAATTAGCTGGATCAGACAGCAATGTCTGGCAAAGCACCAACTCACCATAGGAGCTCCGCGTCGACCAATGATGTCTGGTCGCGGTCTGAGGCTGTGGCGGTCCATGATGCAGGGGCAGGTGAACGTGAGCGGTGCCAAATAGAGAGCCAGGAGGATGACGATGTAGATCAGCAACACCATCACGTGGAAATCTAAGAGGGAGGAGTAAGGGGGTTGAAGGGTCACTTTATTCATCTTCACCTCATCTCATTTACTCATTATGACAAGAACTGTTTAGCTTTGTCTGTGGTGATGAATAGAAGTGGTGATCTTTTCGGAGTACCCGAGGGTAAGGCGCCTACTTATATAAAATCATATGATACCAGCTCACACTTACTGGATCTCTCTCTGCGGACCACGTATCCAGCTACCAACCAGCTGATAGCTGTGACTGTTGCCAGGGCTCCAAGGTGCAGGAAAGGTGCTGTGGACTGGTAACAAAACACAAATGTGTTAATTGGTGGTTACTTACACAGAGTACAAACTTTAGTGCATATAGATAATGAATACGTATGTCAAAAATAGGTAGGTATGAAGAACAAAAACATATGTGTGTGCTGTACAAGGGGTTGATGTGGTTGTTGATCAGTATGTTGGTGGTAAGATTAATTCACTTTGCAGTGATTCAGTAGCTATTTTCAGGCCGGAAGCTTTATCATTGCTAATATTCACAAGCCAAAGTTTAGTTCTAATTGTCATTAATGCCAGTTTGGACAGAGAGATTTAGAGTACCGTAGCAAACGGATTGATACCACTCTTATATCTGTATGTTTAATAAGCTAGGCCCTACGTCCAGCAGCTGGCTACCTTAGCTTAGCTAAAGGATGAAAGCAGGATGGAAACAGCTAGCCTGGCTCAGTAGGAAGGAAAATAGTCTGCCTACCGACACCATAAAAGCTCGCTACGTTGTTGTTTTACGAGGCGTTATGTGTGTCTTGGCATGGAGCAGTGACTTAACTTCTTTATGCTATGCTAAGCTAACTGGCTGTTGCTTCATATTTAATGGACATATATGAGAGTGGTATCAATCTTCTCATGTAACTTTTGGCAACAAATATATAACAAATATTTCCCCAAACTATTCCTTTAAGTTTGTCAAAACATAAACGAGTTTGCATAGTAAGCAACAATAAGTAAAAATGTGAATAATTGAAGGATCTAACCTCAAAAAAACTAATATCAGCTAAATCGAGGGACAGTGACCTTAAGGAAAGCATTGTAGCTCAACCAATGGCACAATACGGGTGCGAAAGAGTTTTTTGGAAATGTTCCAATCTGCATGCGAAATGACCTCTTTCACAGCCATTGACGGAGCACAGCCTGTTGTTTATGGTCTGATTGTCTTTTTCCCTCCATCCACATTTTCGCCTTACTCTGCCTCTGATTGGCTACTCATTGCCTTCTTCACAGAATAAAGATTAAAAAAAATAACACTGCCTGAGCGGGCTAGGTAGAGGATGGCAGGCTTAATGCTGATCTGGCACAATGATTAACATTTTAAAATGTCACTTTATATTAAAAAGTTTGCCGACCCTGAAGTGCTGACATGTTGTATTTTTGAGCAGTAACACCCCACTATGTCACTTTAAATCACTCAATTAAATGATCAATTGAGGAAATTGCAATTTATTACACCTCCCTTTAACTGTCATTATTGTACACTGTATGTAATTTCAGTCAAAACGTGGAGAACCAAACAGGTAAAAACACAACAGCAAAAATAAAACATGCAGTAAGCGTACTGCACACTCATGTCATCCTGCTTCGAGACCAACCTGCAGTGACACAAGCAGGATGTCCCACTCATCCCCCCATATGTCATCAACAGTGACGACGCCAGAGATGGTGGTGATCAACGTAGCCAACACTCCAATCTGTAGAGAGAGATATTATTTTTTAAAAGTGTGCGTGGAGCAAATCCATGGCCATTGATGTAAGATGTAAATCACAGCACCTTGTGAACCCAGTAGAGGTTCATCTGCTGGCCCAGGGATATATGGAAAAGTGCTAAAATCTGAAAAAGAAACCCATATGCAGCCTGTTATATTATAACCTTGCAATAAGCAAGTTTAAAAAAAAAAAAATTGGGGGTTTTAAAAAGTTACCATTAGGAATGTGATGTAGCTGAATCCCACGGTGGTGGATGTGAGGATGGGGATGGTCTCGTCCCTCCATTCTCCAGAGCGGTTGTATACTGACCTGGAGTGTGAACAGGTTAGGGTTTGACTGATCTATACGGATGGCGAAACTAATTCTTCTCTAAAAAAGAAAACTTTGCTTAAGACTATGCAGCCCGGTAACACCATGAAATCACTATACACATGATGGGTGCTGGCTGCCACCCTGCTGTGGTAAGGTCAGCACCTTACTGTTCACAACCTCAACTGAACTAGTTCCAAAAGCTTGTCACAAACAGCTTACAATCACATGACTCACCAGTTGAACTCGTTGAAATCATTTTGAGCCACCAACCAGAAGTAGGTCCAAAAGAGGAGCAGGAAGAAAGAACTGCATAGGATGATGAACCATGCACACTCCCACTGTGAAGGAAAGCACAAGCATCAGTTTACATTTTCATTTATTACACTGAAAAGGTAATAAATGGGGGATGTGTGGGATTTCCCCATTTCTGGTCAACATATCCCTGCCTCTGCTGAAACATTTTTATCCCCAGTGAGGACAATATGTATCCCTCCCCCCCTCAAAGTGATCAATGCTACTTCAGCAATAGATAATATATTATATACCTTAAATAGAAGTATTTTAAACTAACTAAAGCGCGGTAATGTGACCAGTCCATAGTGCCATCGAAAGATCAAATCCGAGCGGCAGTTGCTGGTTGTGTTTAGCTGATACAGCGCTCCGGGACGCAGGCTACCAGCGGCAGTTGTTTTTGCCGCCAACAGGTGACTGTGAGCCGGCTACAGGCACCGCCAGATGACGCTCCTTTTAGAGGCCGTGGTAGTGGAGTTTAGCCAGAAAAAGTGAGCATCATGCGGCGATGGCAGTTAACTTTAGACACCAAAACGACTAGTTAAGTCTAGGAAAAAGATTGTGGTTTGGATTAAAACACTCCCGAGGAATGAACAAGTGTTTCCTGGCTGAAAGTATTTTGTTTTTGACGTGACGTGAAGTGCTCTCCGGCTTGAAAGGGCTGTGTTTCATGTTGACACATGTTGTCACATTTCATTTTGAGATTATTTTCCATTGGATATTAAAGTTCATAAATAAGTGTTTTGGCATGGCTGGTCGAGTGGCACTATATCCATGGTATTGGAAGGGTGATTTAATTCTTGCACGTTTTGTTTTGTTGTGCATGATCAAAAACATCCCCTCCTCTGTTTTTTTCACAAATCGCACCCTGCATATATATATATATATATATATATATATATATATATATATATATATATATATATATATATATATATATATCTGCTTTACTCGCCCGGCAACACACACCTAACAGACGAGTTAGCGACTAGCTGGTGGATAGCATTTAGCTGTTAAAAAGCCAGATATTTCCTTCAGGATTAGGTGGAGACCAAACCCAGAGCTTAAAGGAGAGTGAATATTGGACTTACATTTACCAGTTGGTCAGACTGGTCACACTATTCCAAATGAATGCTAATGTTGCTCTCTAACTGCTGTAATTAGGCTGTTTGCTAACATGTTATATCAACTTTATAGGGTTACAATATATCAATGTGGTGCTTACAGCTTGTTTCTGCGGTCCCCAAATAGCCCAAAAATACTAATACAGCTTACTAGGTACTAGCATCACACAGCCAAATTTCCAATCGTACAGATTTTTATAATACTTTATTTTAATTTTACAATATTAAGAAGGGTGGAGATTAACTTTTAGTTTGGCTGACAAAATAAAAAAAAAAAAAAAATAAAAAAAACCCCTTTTAATTTTTTAAAAAGAAAAAAAAAAAATCCCCAAAAAAAAAAAAAAAAAAAAGTAAAAAGGATTTTTTTCCCTCCCTCTTTTTTTTTTAAAAAAAAACTTGTATGTAATGATATGTGATCATTACTATGGTGTACTAAGATATTCCCTTGGATGTTTTCTTGGTTTGAGATTAGAGATGCACCGATAGACCGGCCGGTGACCGGAATTGGCCGGTTTTCGCTTGCTTGGCCATGAACGGCGACCGGCAGGTCAGTCTGACATATGGCGATTTCATGCCGGTCAACGCTACAATTAACTGACAACAGAAGTTATACGAGTTACAGTTCTCAAGGAAGCACGCACACACGGAAGCGACAGCACAGTCTCTTTTATTCCTTTCTCTCAACTTTTTCCACCATGTGTTGCGTGTACCCGCTCGCGGTGTGAAGCGCGTGTCCGCGCTATTCTCGCACACGTAGGGAACCTCGTGAATTAACCTGCAACATGTCAGCTGTTTGGAAATTCTTCAGCGTGTGTGCAGAAGATAAGTTTGCAATATGCAACACCTGCAAGGAAAAAGTAGGGCGTGGAGGGACGACACCAAAAACCAAAATCAAATTTCTTTAGTGGGATATTGGATGTGAAAAGAAGGAAATGGTTCTAACATTGCACTTTAGATGTGTGTGAATTTCCCACACCAGGAGTCATTTATATAGTTCTATTTTATAGTGATCCATTATCTGTTCAAAAAAATTTCTATGTTCTGTGCAAAATGTTCTATTAAAGAAAAGATAGAAAATAAATATTTGTGTGCGCTGTAAAGTGGTTAGAAAAAATGAAATCGGAATCGGCTAAAATTGGTATCGGCTGGCCTAACTCAAAGAAAATCGGAAATCAGAATTGGCCTAGAAAGTTGTAATCGGTGCAGCTCTATTTGAGATTCTGTGAGTGGAGCTTTTTTCTGTGTCTGTTCATTCATGGTGACTAGCATTTATCAGGCTAACTATCCAGCTCTACTATTTTGTCATAACATTCTGCTAATAAGGACTTCCTGTCATTCCCACATGCTATTAAAAAGACAAAAACAAGAGGTTTACAGTAGCATATGCATAAGTGTTTACAGAGTGTGTGCAGCATTCAAGGACTCTTCCCTTCAGTAGTTAACAGGATTAGGAGCTAATGCCATGTGAGGGGAGGTGTAAAGTATGATAGGCCAGTCAACAGATCCTGTTGAGCATTAATCAGCTTTGCAACACCGTGCCTGGACTCACCATTTGCAGGGGCTTATGTTGGGAGATAATTAGATGTGTGTGCAGGTAAAGTGCAAATGGCTGCACGGATGAAGCAGTTGAGTCTACACAGAGCGACTTGTAAAGGGTCTTCTAACATGATGCAGCCAGTAGCAACATGGCACTAGAGGTGGGAATGCGACAAGTACCAGTGGCCGTTTTATAATTGGTATCGCAGCTACCTGGAGGTCAATTTACACAATTGTGTGGAAGTGTCCTGGATATGAGTCACTTTTATATTCAAAGAAACACAGCATTTTCCATCTACCCACATTTCATGGTTTTTTTTATAGTCAAGACCACCTGCCAAAACGTGTGACTTATATGATTCCGCCCTAGTTATTATGAAGATTTCTACATTGTGGTTTTCACTCTAAGTGGGCTTGCAATGGAGGGAAACGGCTGAACACAACAAAGTGTAGTTCACAGTATTTCTGAAAAATCACCCTAGGAAACCCAACTTTTCCCAGAATAATTAACCAAATTCCAGATTTTTTAAAATGTATTCTCCTCTATCTATAGAGCTCAACAGTGAGCCACTTTTTGAATAGCTCTGGTTCCGGAAGTGATTTTCACCCTTCAATATCTCCATTGACATTTCATTAAATGCTTATATAAAGAGTTTTAAGCCTGGAACCAAGCCAACCAGCTACGAGATGAATCGTGACCATAAAACATTTGATTCGGCGCAAAATAACATTTTGAAAACGCAAAGGCAAAGGAACAACACTTACAAACATACGGAAACGATCATAGACTTCAATGGCAGCAGCTCGCTATAGCCATTTGTGGGTGACGTGAACATTTCCATGGTAACCGCGAGCTCAACCAATCAGAGACATCGCTGTTACGCTTAGGATTGTGGGTAGTGTATTATTTCACCATGACATTGTGAATAAAACACGTTTTTCTTAAAACTATTCTGATTTCATACGGACTTGTAGCTTCTTAAGGAGCAGAAACCTTCGTTTCACAATCTCGTAGCTTGTAGTCAGTCTACCTTAGATTAGTGATGCACCGAAATGAAAATTCTTGGCCGAAACCGAAAACCGAAAAAAGAGGAAACCAAGACCAAAAACCGAAACCGAAACACCGAAAGAAATTAAGCCAATTATTAGTACCATTGCATTTATGGCTATGACTGTGTACTAACTTTACTAAAATCAAGGCATTGCAATTGTATAAATTAATATTAAAGTTTAATTAAAAAAATAGCAGAAATATGGCTACAATCTGATAGTCACATACAGTATACAGTAGCCTAAGAACAGAATAGCTTACCTATTGTTATTATTATTATTATTATTATTATTATTATTATTATTATTATTATTATTAATAATTGAGGCACTTTCTTGCAGGATTTCACTGAACATATCAGACAACGAGGGTGCATGCCCCTCATCTGGTGCAGCGAGACAAGTCTTTTTTTCTGCGCTCTGATCTCCTCCTGCGCTGGGCGCTGCTCCGTGCGCGCTCCGTCTCCACGCGGGTTCTCCGTCTCCATGGCGGCCTGGATCATTTCTCGTGCGCCCTGCTTTATTTCCGCATCCAAGTAATGGTCTTTATAACGCGGATCAAGTACAGTCGCGATGAAGTGCAGAGGATCCGAACAGATCTCACTGAAACGTGTGCTGACAGACTCTAAGAGCACTTTTCATTGTTTTCACTCCGTGGTCCGTCTCAACCTCTTTACCTAGGAGACGCTTTGCAGGTGGAATGGATCGGGTACTGACACACGTGCAGGTCGCGGTTTCTGTTTGCGTCATCACAACATTTTCGGCCGTATTGTTTCGGTGATAAAGGTATTTCGGCCGAAACCGAAAATGCCCTTTTGGGCCATTTTCGGCCGAAAATTTTCGGTGGCCGAATATTCGGTGCATCCCTACCTTAGATGGTTTAGACATTAAAGCTCATTATCAAAACCCTTATGGAGAAAATTAATGGGAGTTTTGTTTCTGGAAACACGCTTGTGAGCTCTATAGTATGCATCCTCCAGAGACCGGCTGTTTGGTAGATTAGGATTCCACTTTCAGGCAGGGTTACGACTAGGGTCGGAGCAAGGTTGTGACTAACAGGTCAAGTAATCCCTGGCTGAGAGAATCTCCTTGGTGAAGAAAATTGTGAAGAGGAGAAGCCTGCTCCTCAGTAGCTGCTGTCAAAACTCCCTTTAGCAAGACTTTCAATCCACAGCTGCTCCAGTGAGGCTGTCTGTCCTGCCTCCAGCAGCAGGGATACCTCTGAATGAAGGTGGGCAGTATGGGTAACTGTCATGATTTGGCCTTGCCACCTCCACTTTCCTCACGTTTCCCCTTTTTCCCTTCCCTGCTGTCTCTCGCTGCGTCTCATGTTGCTTAAATTGCCTCCCCGAGTCCTCCACTTGCCTCCCTTCCTCGCGTCTTACTCCCTCCCACCGAGGAAATCACGGGAGGAGAGAGGCAACGAGCAAATGTGTTTTTAGGTAGATGAGACGTCCTTTCCTCTGAAGCGTCACATGAATTCGTCGGCTGTAAGGGCGGAGTTAACAACGGCTTTCAGCTGCACGGCTCCTCGATGCTCGCTCCTCAGGGCAGAAACAAGAGCTTTGAGACGGCCTTCATCGAGGAGGGACAGAATAACTTCCTGAGGACCGAGGAGTCGAGGAGCTATTAAATAAGGTTGACGAGATCGAGCCTCTGTCCGTCATGATCTGTAAGTGTGTGTGATTGAGGGCGTGTTGCTCTGGCTCCCCCTCTTCTGGCTGATTATCACCTGCAGTGTCTCACACCTGTGGCTCGTTCCAGTAATAAAACCAGCCAGTGGAACAGTTAGTCAGTTCCCAACGCTACGGCCTGGTCCTAGTGGCTAACATTTCTGTGTCTCTGCCTTGCTCTAGTTCACCACCTGTGTTTAAGGCGCTGCCTGCCTGCTCAGAGCCGTGTTCTGGAACACGCTGCACGGCAGACATGTTGACATGTCATAGTAGGAAAAGCACAGGTGTATTCAAAAGCATTAATGATGGCTGCATTCCACTTAGGAGAGGCCCTGGTATTGTGCATGCTGACTGATGGTGCGTTCTTTTTGTCCACCGAAGTCGTTTTACGAGTTGTTTTCCGGAGTTACGACCCGGAAGTTGCAAAAAGAACGCCCCCGAGGTCGTATTTACGACTCGTCAAGTCGTCTGAACTCAGAGGACCCCGAGCTCACTTTCAAAGATGGCTACGTCGTGCATCACACGTAGTAAACATTGTGGTTATCTACAATTTTAAGCACTTTTGTCTTTGTTGTAACCAAATGAAGAAGTCGTACACATAGCGCTGTATACTGCTACCTATAGGCATGTCTCTACAGTCTTATTAGGAGTTAAACTATACGCTGTATACTGCTACCTATAGGCATGTCTCTACAGTCTTATTAGGAGTTAAACATGGCGCTGTATACTGCTACCTATAGGCATGTCACTACAGTCTTATTAGGAGTTAAACATGGCGCTGTATACTGCTACCTATAGACATGTCGCTACAGTCTTATTAGGAGTTAAACATAGGCGCTGTATACTGCTACCTATAGGCATGTCGCTACAGTCTTATTAGAAGTTAAACATGGCGCTGTATACGCTACCTATAGGCATGTCTCTACAGTCTTATTAGGAGTTAAACATAGCGCTGTATACTGCTACCTATAGGCATGTCGCTACAGTCTTATTAGGAGTTAAACATGGCGCTGTATACTGCTACCTATAGGCATGTCGCTACAGTCTTATTAGGAGTTAAACATAGCGCTGTATACTGCTACCTATAGGCATGTCGCTACAGTCTTATTAGGAGTTAAACATGCGCTGTATACTGCTACCTATAGGCGATCGCTACAGTCTTATTAGGAGTTAAACATAGCGCTGTATACTGCTACCTATAGGCATGTCTCTACAGTCTTATTAGGAGTTAAACATAGCGCTGTATACTGCTACCTATAGACATGTCTCTACAGTCTTATTAGGAGTTAAACATAGCGCTGTATACTGCTACCTATAGACATGTCTCTACAGTCTTATTAGGAGTTAAACATAGCGCTGTATACTGCTACCTATAGACATGTCGCTACAGTCTTATTAGGAGTTAAACATAGCGCTGTATACTGCTACCTATAGGCATGTCGCTACAGTCTTATTAGGAGTTAAACATAGCGCTGTATACTGCTACCTATAGACATGTCGCTACAGTCTTATTAGGAGTTAAACATAGCGCTGTATACTGCTACCTATAGGCATGTCTCTACAGTCTTATTAGGAGTTAAACATAGCGCTGTATACTGCTACCTATAGACATGTCTCTACAGTCTTATTAGGAGTTAAACATAGCGCTGTATACTGCTACCTATAGACATGTCGCTACAGTCTTATTAGGAGTTAAATACCGCCTGATTAGTTATTTTGTAGCTTGTGCAGCTGAAATTGGCTAGAGACGCTCGGTTGCTATATGACAACAATGGCTTTAAGCCGAGTCTTGAGCAGAAAGCAGAGCAGTAGCCTAACGTTAACGTTAATCAAAACGTAATTTTCATGTATCAAACTGTGAAATATATGTGTGTAATATGTCAATAACTGGGTGAATAGAATCCTAAATGTTACTAAAAATGTTACAAAAATCCATCTTTTCTCCGACTCGTAGTATTGTGTGACAAAAAGAATGCAACAACCCGCGGTTATTCGTTTTTCGACCCGGATGTGACGTCACGCTCAAGCTAATAGTCGTGATTACAAGACAAAAAGAACGCACCATCACTGTAATAGCTTACTGGGACAATTGATGGAATTGAGCCATCGTTAAGGTTATCAATTTCAGCTGTCAAACTGTCTGCTGTGAAAAAGGTCCGTTGTGTACTGGGAACCTCTCACCGGTCTGCCCACTTCCCACCGTGACTCCTCAGTTCTCCTGCTTGCTGACTTTGACTTTTTTTTTTAATAAATATACCTGAGTTAACCGTTCATCTGAATCCATTCTACAGAACCATAACAGATACAGTTTCTGTCACAGTGAATGCAACTCTATATTAAAGTAACAAATACAGTTTGCGATATTGTAAATCCTGTGGAAATTGAGAGATAAAAAGCCTAACATACTAAAGACAAAAACAGATTTTCATCAAATTAATGTATAAAACCGTTAAATCTAATAAAGGCAGTTCTGCTGATTTCTTTGCACCATCTGCTTGAATGGCGTAATGCAACCAGAGAAATGGAAGGGATATTCGCCTGAACATCAATTATAATACCAGTTAAACATTTTAGAGGTGAAAAGGAGCTACAAAATGTTATATCTGTGCTTGAAAAGGACATTTGAAAAGATGTCTTAGGGTTCGTCATGCTGTCTTATATTTCATCCATTTATTGAACTGCGCTAGTTGCCTCCAAATCATATTTTCCAAGCTTAAGCAGGCCACTCTCACTGTGCAGTACAAGTCGTTGTCAGGGGAGCCGTGTGATATCTGACACTTTTCCCTGAGTGCTACATGGCCTTCAAAGGTTTCTCCATCGCTCGAATTGGAACTGCTGGTACCCCACTTCTGACAACGCTCATAAATCCTGATCTCTGTGCTGACTTCACCTTATGACAAACCACTCCCTCCTCCTTTTTTCTGCTGATAAATACGGCACACAATGGCCTGTTTCAGACAAGGTCAGTGTCAGCTGAACATGCATCCTGAGAGAGCAAGTACACATGGGTGTATGCTGTATACAGGTTTTCAAATATAAGGTGTGTTACATGTAAAATTGACATGTGCAATGGTAGAACAAAGTGGAACTTGAATAATAGAGTTCAACCATGGATTATACAAGTGGTTCACTATGGAAATTAAAATGTATATGTGAGTCATATTTTGCATGTTGCATGGTCAAAATGTTGAATAGATATACAGTATGTCTAACATATGCTAGGACAGAAATAAAAAGAAATATGAATGGGTTGATAGACGAAAACAGCCAATACATAATTCATGGTAAGGTAACATATTACAAATCTTTTTTAACCTGCATTAATTTGTTTTTGGCCACTGCACAACAAACTCTAAACACCAGACTGAGATATGATCACCTTATCAAGTCGATGTGGCAAATATGTTAGCGGACAGTTGCCTATTAACGCAGACACAGAGCAATATTAGCGTTCATTTGGAGTAAATTTCTGGCCAAGAGGTAAATGTTCCACTTTCTTCACCAGTTAGTTGCTAACTTTAGCCCCTTTACATGCACTGCAAACCTGACATTATCTAGACATTACCTGGAGAAGCTGTAAGTGAGAACTCAAATATCCAAATCAGTTGGACCGGACATTAAACAGACTTTACCCTGCAAGCTCTCTAGTACAAAGTATGTGAAATGTCCGTTTGAGCCCATGTGTGACTAGAGCAGGTCATTGTCCTAAGAATTCACAGCGACTGAGCATTGAGTATTTTCTAATTTTATTAACTTTATTAACTTTAGTGCAAGTTAAAGTGCACATATTATGCTCATTTGCAGTAGCTAGGTAAGGACTACTAGCCAGTCAGAAGCGAAGAAGCAGAGTATGAGGGCGTGCCCTGACAGTACCTAGGTAAGGACTACTTGCCAGTCAGAAGCAGAGTATGAGGGTGTGCCCTGACAGTACCTAGGTAAGGACTACTAGCCAGTCAGAAGCAGAGTATGAGGGTGTGCCCTGACAGTACCTAGGTAAGGACTACTAGCCAGTCAGAAGCAGAGTATGAGGGCGTACCCTGACAGTACCTAGGTAAGGACTACTTGCCAGTCAGAAGCAGAGTATGAAGGCGTTCCCTGACAGTACCTAGGTAAGGACTACTAGCCAGTCAGAAGCAGAGTATGAGGGCGTACCCTGACAGTACCTAGGTAAGGACTACTAGCCAGTCAGAAGCAGAGTATGAGGGCGTGCCATCTAGCAGCTAGGCGAGCATTATAACGTGTGTTCCAAAGTGACCATGTTGGTCTCTGAAGTAAAGGCTGGACTACTATAGAGCTGTTTGGAGCAGTTGGTGAACAGTGTTTTCTGTTGGAGATGGTAAGTCCCTTTGGGGGGGACTTTGGGCTTTTTCACTTTGTAACCCTATAACGTGCACAAAAAGATATATAACACAATAAAGGAAAGGGAAAAAGCCCAAAAGCATAATATGAGCTCTTTAACATAACCTGCAAGGATCAGAACGTAAAAGCCTTGTCCAAATGACACACATCTTTGACATCGCGATAGAAATGATATAGAAAAATACTCTATATATGATAGATTTTATATTGTTTTGTCGATTTATATTGTGATGTCGCCCAGCCCTAGTTCTTACTAATAAAGGACTGTTCCTAGTAATAAAACATCACTGTGTTGCAGTGTAATCAGACAGCATTTCAGTGCATGAATGCTAACCTATCTGCTTATGTGCTTGCACTGTGTGTTTGACTACATTCAGCTTTGCAAATGGAGACAGAGAGGGGAAAGAGGCAGCTGTGTGCTTGTATTTTCTCCTCTTGGTCAACCCACCATCAGTGCTCGCCTCACACATTCAGTAAATGGACTAATTTACGGAAGAGCCACTGGCTCTTTGTGATAAAGAAGACATCCAGCAGCAGTAGCTGTGGCTGCCCAGTGGGTTTCCAACACAGCTGGGTGTCTGGCTCTGCTTTATACATCCAAACACTGCACTGTGTCTGTTACTTGCTTTATTATAAGGATCGTTTTCCCCAGTTACTAGGGCTCGGTCTAGAAGCCACTTAGGAATTCAGTAAAAAAAAAAAGAAATGGGTTGACATCAACTTTTAATGGATTAGTTTTAGAAACAACCTTTCTGATTAAAACAAATCTATTCTAAATCATTTAATTTCTAAAATACCTTAATAATTACTTAAGAAAAGCTCAAACGAATGAAGCTACACATTGATTAGATGCCTTACGAACACTGTGGAAAGATAAACAAAGGTTAGGCTGAGATATTATCAGTTTTTAGTGTTTAAGTGGATTAATAGTTAGTTTTGATTTTGAAAAAAAATGCTCTTTGACACTTCCCAACATCTTTTTGAACTCTTGTTAAAAAATATATATATTATCTTAATATACAGGCTTTTATTTTCAGTGTGTTTTTTGTAATGTACAATACAAGGCATGGTGGCTAAGGAATGAACTAAGGGAAAGTGCAACGTTCTGCATGTACGTTGCACTTTTCAGTTACTGTTGTGTAGTCTTGTTTGGCCTTTCACAAAGCCTGAGCCAAATCTATTTTCTGGGCTTCAGAACCACTAAATGCAAAATAGCTAATTTATTTCTGAGGTGCGATCAGGTTGCAGTGTCAGCTGGATTGTGTTGTCTCATTATCAGCCTCTGTTTTGCTCTGCTGCACACTATGTACAGTAAAATGATGGCCACACACACTTTACTGAATCTACTTTCTTTACATACATTTACGAGAACCCTGCATAACTAAGAATACATGGAAAGAGAGATAAGAATGTTCAGACTGTAAGCTTTTATCACAGGTTACCAGGATGTGCATAAATACAGTAGATGTACACACACTTTCTCTTAGCAAATCAAGGTTTTTGTTCTTATCCTTTTTGCTGCAACTCTCCAACAGGCTGATGTCTGAGTTGTAAGCCAGGTTATAACTAAAACAGCACTTGCATTTATAAGATGCACTGTAAATACTATGGCTTAAGCTTCATTTAAGAACTAGGAGTATCAAAATTCTGCAAATCTACAATTAGATTTGACTTTTGCTTTTAAGGTCACGATTCATTTAATTTGTATTGTAATAATTGTAATTAAATTCGTTTGAATTTGTTCCGAGATTATGAAGTGCAATTTAATGCACTATTAGTTTAACAAGGTGCACATGAAGGCACCATGGAGCCCACATGCTTTACCTTTGCTGTTTGTTTACAAGTAATGTGGTACTGTTTTTTATCCATGTTATACTGTCTGTTTTACATGTTTTAATGTTTTATGTGTTGCACGTTATGTGGTGGTCTACAAAGTTTTAAGGATGTCGTGCCTCTTAGACTGTAAACCTAGTTTACCTACGGGTACCAATAAAGTAACCTGAACCTGAACTCACTCACTGGGAAGGCAAAATGTTGCCACACTTCAGGGAAAACAGATTTCCCTGTTTGGTTGTTTCTCCATCATCTCCGACTCTAGCAGTAGCCATGGTGTCTGGAAAAGTCAAGCTGCAGGCTACCGGTAAGCTAAAATGACCTTTTGTCTCTAGCTGCATGCTACCAGCTGGTACGCTATGCTGTGTCTGCTGTTGTTGTTTTTTTTTATGTATTTTTCTTCAGCCCTGTCTCAAAGTCTGCTTAGGGAGAAGGATGGATGGGTCAAACAAACTTTCACCCAGGACACAGCAAAGTTCTCGTACGGCTGCTTAAACGTTTAATATTTGAGACCTTTGGCTTCTTTTCTTCAATGAAATGGGTTTTGTAAAAAAAGTATTGAAAGAATTATTCTAATGGTACTAAAATAGTTGCACTAGTACATAAAAAATCGACAGTAACCAGCTTTAATCAAAGATCTATGATTTGATCATCCATCTGCAACAACTTGCATCTACATACAATCATAGTACTACAGTAATACAATGAGGTTGTGACAGTAATACAAAGGTATTTATTAGCATACCAAGCAAGTCACATTTGAATTTTATATAAATATATTACCATCACATATTATCACTTAATGTTTAGCCTTACCCTGGAGCTGTCCTCTTGGGAACGCTGGTAGCGTTTCCAGCGGCAACCATAGATCCCAGTGACGAAGGACACAAAGACCTGTTTCTCGTAGACCTGTAAGGGTTGGTGTTTCACCATGCTCCTTCAGCCTCAACGCGCCACCAGTCTGTTAACATCCCACACAGGACTGGGAACCCTGAAGAAAATCAAAGTGTCACCAAACAGAACAAGCTCTCCGATAATTAGCTCTGTCTTTGTACATACAATTACATTTTTCATAGACATGCCATGACACGTCATGTTGCTGAGGTATATTTTCACAAAACACCATGAATATGTTTGACAGTCCTGGGCCTTGTTTGGAGTTACAACACATGGGGGAGGAAGTCAACACACTATTCAATAGTGAGTCATGTCTGGGGACAGAGGTAATAATAAGGTACATGCTGTACAGTCACTGAGTAAACGATTACCAATCTAAGGATTTATGACTGTAGAAAATAGGCATCGGCAGGTAGGCAGCATCTATCTCTGGGTATGACTCAATCCTTTAACAAGAAGAGCATCAGTGAAATGGAAAGAGTAAGATGGAGTCAGCGTGTTGCCCCTTAAACTCACTTCTGCCTCAGAGAGAAGCGTGTTGCCTTGGTGGCAGGTAAAAATGTCTTGGCACAGGAGCTATTATTTTCCGTGGCTCTCTGGAAGAGATGCTGCTGTGCCTTGTTTTCAGGGACCATTATTGCTCTATTTTTACTCTAATTTTAGCATTATTTTTGTATGGAGTAGCGTATGGAATAGCATAATTGTAGTTTGTGTATGTGTTATTTATATTATCTCTTCTAATAATGTTGGATACTGGGAACAAGCTCCCAGTCTAAGCATGTGGCCATTAGGACCATATTGTTTAAAAAAAACAACCTTGGTGACCGGGGTAAGTGACAGATCCTAAGATAATGTTGACTTTTAAAGGATCATTGCATTTTTTATGTGCATGGCTCTATGGATGGCAATGCGATTCTACCTCTTTGGTCCATGGTGACACAGTATTATGGAATAGAATGAAAGTAGAACAGACACTGAAATGGTTGCCGTGGTCATTTGACATCAGTTCAAGAGAAAATGGCATTTTTTGTTAGTTGTCATGGTGACAACACACGTCAGCGGGGCTGATAAGTGTGTCACCCTCCCTAGTTTGAGAACTTGCCCAACCGTCCACAATAAGCCGGCCTTTTCCTTTTGTCTGTCTCTTGTTGAAGCAATTAAATCCAGCAATCCTCAATTCCTCTCTGGCAGCAAGGCAATGGACATAGTGCAAAAAAGACGCCTGTCCATGCTTCGTACTACCTCAGTGAGTCCATGACTTGCCGCAAGTCGGTTTATACGGAGGTTTATGCGGAAGTTAACCCACTACAATGTTCACAGTTCTTTGCAATGGCAACAGTACGCATAGGGAATAATGGTCGGATGGCTGAAAGAAATTGTACCGGAATTCATGGTCCCAAGAGGATGCTATTTTTGGTTCTATTTTCAATACCTTGACAACTATTGCATGGATTGCCATGCAATTTCCTACAGATATTAGCATTGTCCAATTAGCCATCAGCGTCAGCTGTACATTGTGTTTATCAAATGTTAGCATGCTAACACACTTAACAAAGATGGTGAACCTGGTAAATATAACCTAAACATCAGCATGTAAGCATTGTCACTGTGAGCATGTTAGTATGCTGATAGTTGTTAGCTTTTAGCTCAAAGCACTGCTGTGCCCAAGTACAGCCTCAGAGCTGATAGCATGGCTGTAGAATATTGGTCTTTTTTAGTTTGAATTTAGTGAACTTCATTCATTGTCGGGTTACCTGGCTGATAGTCTATATCCTCGACCTTCCACTTCCAGCATTGCCCTGTTAGCGCTGGAAAATCCGCCGTATGTCCTTATTTTCGGCCGCATTTCAAGTTTGAATCCACTGTTGGTGGATTTTTACATACATACACCCTTGAGGTTATAGTCAGATCGACGATAGCACAGTGTCAAAAAACATGAGGCCTCCTTATTCAGTGAGACTACTGCTTTGGTCCAGCACATACAGTGCCTTGCGAAAGTATTCGGCCCCCTTGAACGTTTCGACCTTTTGCCACATTTCAGGCCTCAAACATAAAGATATAAAACTGTAATTTTTTGTGAAGAATCAACAACAAGTGGGTCCCAATTATGAAGTGGAACGAAATTCATTGGCTATTTCAAACTTTTTTAACAAATAAAAAACTGAAAAAGTGGGGTGCAAAATTATTCAGCCCCTTTACTTTCAGTGCAGCAAACTCTCTCCAGAAGTTCAGTGAGGATCTCTGAATGATCCAATGTTGACCTAAATGACTAATGATGATAAATAGAATCCAGCTGTGTGTAATCAAGTCTCCGTATAAATGCATCTGTTCTGTGATAGTCTCAGAGGTCCGTGTAAAGCGCAGAGAGCATCATGAAGAACAAGGAACACACCAGGCAGGTCCGAGATACTGTTGTGGAGAAGTTTAAAGCCGGATTTGGATACAAAAAGATTTCCCAAGTTTTAAACATCCCAAGGAGCACTGTGCAAGCGATAATATTGAAATGGAAGGAGTGTCAGACCACTGCAAATCTACGAAGACCCGGCCATCCCTCTAAACTTTCAGCTCATACAAGGAGAAGACTGATCAGAGATGCAGCCAAGAGGCCCATGATCACTCTGGATGAACTGCAGAGATCTACAGCTGAGGTGGGAGACTCTGTCCATAGGACAACAATCAGTTGTATACTGCACAAATCTGGCCTTTATGGAAGAGTGGCAAGAAGAAAGCCATTTCTTAAAGATATCCATTAAAAGTGTCGTTTAAAGTTTGCCAAAAGCCACATGGGAGACACACCAAACATGTGGAAGAAGGTGCTGTGGTCAGATGAAACCAAAATCGAACTTTTTGGCAACAATGCAAAACGTTATGTTTGGCGTAAAAGCAACACAGCTCATCACCCTGAACACACCATCCCCACTGTCAAACATGGTGGTGGCAGCATCATGGTTTGGGCCTGCTTTTCTTCAGCAGGGACAGGGAAGATGGTTAAAATTGATGGGAAGATGGATGGAGCCAAATACAGGACCATTCTGGAAGAAAACCTGATGGAGTCTGCAAAAGACCTGAGACTGGGACGAAGATTAGTCTTCCAACAAGACAATGATCCAAAACATAAAGCAAAATCTACAATGGAATGGTTCACAAATAAACATATCCAGGTGTTAGAATGGCCAAGTCAAAGTCCAGACCTGAATCCAATCGAGAATCTGTGGAAAGAACTGAAAACTGCTGTTCACAAACGCTCTCCATCCAACCTCACTGAGCTTGAGCTGTTTTGCAAGGAGGAATGGGCAAAAATGTCAGTCTCTCGATGTGCAAAACTGATAGAGACATACCCCAAGCGACTTACAGCTGTAATCGCAGCAAAAGGTGGCGCTACAAAGTATTAACTTAAGGGGGCTGAATAATTTTGCACGCCCAATATTTCAGTTTTTTATTTGTTTAAAAGGTTGAAATATCAAAGAAATTTCGTTCCACTTCATGATTGTGTCCCACTTGTTGTTGATTCTTCACAAAAAATTACAGTTTTATTTCTTTATGTTTGAGGCCTGAAATGTGGCAAAAGGTCGAAAAGTTCAAGGGGGCCGAATACTTTCGCAAGGCACTGTATTACTGCAGATGGTTGCCTAGTGGGGACATTTCACAAGCCCACCCATGATCCTCACACCACTTAAGAAAACAGAGCCATATGGCTCTGTGGGCCCCACTGTAACTCCTGCCATGACCATGGTTAATTTCCTGGACTGGACCATGAAGATGAGGTTTTTCTAGACAGAAAAAACACTATCTCCAACTGAACAGAAAAGGCGGCAATGAACAGCAATGTCTCAGCCAGATACTGTGGCGGTAGATAAGAGCATGTAACCTTGTCAACGGTCCTTAACAAAACAAACTGCTCCTTTGTCCTTATCGCTGAGCAGAGAAATACCAACATGCTAAATTTGTCTGGCTGCGTCTTTTTTACCGCTAACACTCAGTTTCCATGTCATACCAAAATTCAAAGGAATATTCAGACGTCATTTATGAACAATTTTGACAGCCCTGTCATGTATTGGATTGATCAGAACAGATGAACGTAATGATGCAAAATGAAAAGAGTCCTCTGTGTGTGCCTTCTGTGTGTTGACTTAAGTCGTTTGCTTGCTTCCGTCACTTCCGTTTTTCTTCTCGTGCACTGATTCGCTTAATCTGAACAATCAGAGTGATTCCTCTGACCGACAGCTCTGACGCCGATTCAACAAAACAAAAACACTGCAAAAATTAAAGCGATGGACGTTTACCATCGGCCCAACTTTGGCTGACAGCCGACCGTCTCCCTGGTGTGTCAGGGTCTTTTTACTGTCTGACAGAAACTGCTCTAATTACTTAAAAACCTTTAAAAGAATAACATAATTGAAAGCAACTGCATGCTATCTGTCTAACTGTATATGTACTCCATAGTTGCAGGAAAATACAATACAATTGTGTTGGGTATTGTGTGTGGCGTGCTGTACAGTACTTAAGTTGTGTTTCCTATTCAGGTGTTCCCAGGGGATAAGTGTGAAAGTTTGTTTAGGATCCACTGCCAAATCTATACAACAATCTTCAAAAGGGGGAAATTGTCATGCGTCCACCATGCAGATTTGAATCCTTTCACTGTTGACTGGTTATTATATGGGAACTCCCAGGCCTGAGGAAGCCTTCTCCTAAATTCAGAGGAGTTGGCAGATTCCCAGCATTCACATCCTGACTCCATCGTCAAACAAGAGCCAACTGGAGCTGAAATCACATGGGCCTTATTCCAGCCAGGTTAGCCTATTGTCTCATTGTGGCTCTCTACCATGGTGCTACCGTAGAAGAGCTGTGGTCATCATGAGGTAAACTAGGCCCAGTCAGGATTGAGATGCTTCAGTCCTCTATTCCTGTGTGATTTCAAGCTTCTTTACCGAGTGAACTGGACATTACTCCACATAAATGATGTCTGGTACAATATGTATTAAGAAAGGATGCAACCATTAAAGATTTGTCTTCCCATATTTTATCTTTCTTTCCCAGTGGGTGTAAACTGGACTAAAGGGAATACAGCTGATTTGATTGATGGCCTACAAGTCTCTGTCTGACATCAGCGTTAATGCCATGCTAGTCAGTAGTCAAGTTTTTGATGGAGCGGAGCTGTGCAAAGAACAAAGGCAATGCTTGTTGCAACACAAAATAGGAACCAAATCCAACTTCTTATTTATATTATATTTAGTTAGTATTATTCCTAAGTATTCCCGATGCAGGACTTCCATCAACATTTGACAGAAAAGATGAATCTGCTAATAAAATATGTGCTGCCTAAACTACCGTGGCCTTTGAAGGAATGTCTTTCAACACAACTGGTGGTATTTGCAGGGAAACCACTGTGCGCAACCACACACAGGCAATTCTGAGAACACCAGACGCAGAAGCTTTTGACCTCAATGAACGCGAGTTTGAATGAGCCTGCATTGACCTGATGGAAATGCACATTAGTAGTAGTACAAGTTCAACGTTGTTTATGAAATGTCCTACAGTATATGGGTTGTAGGGAGTCAGCCGTGTCAGCTGTTTTTGTGGTGTACAGTAGCAGGGACTGTGCTGTTGACTGGACTCCTGGGTGTAGTGTGCTGTTCATTTTTGATGCATTTTATACTGTGTCTTTTAGCTTCCGTTTCATGCTGTGTACAGTATAGTCTCTCCTCATTTTCTGGACAAGAACTTTGAGTCTGTCATTGTCGCTAGGGCTGGGACGATACGCTTTAGTCCCAATTTGATGATTTCACGATGCATGGGCGCCGATTTGATTTGTATTGCGATTCTAGAAGTATTGCGATTCAATAGTATTGAGTACTGCGATTTTCTTTTCCTTCTTTAACAAAAACAAAAGTTGAATAATACACTTCTAGAGACAATATCTCATGAGGCATTTCTAAAAACAGATTTTTCTAAGAAGAATGCAGATCAAAAGTCAGTCAGTCAGTCAGTCAGTCTAACATTTATTTCATTTGTAAAGAAGAACATAACATGGATTCTCTGCATTTTCTGCAGAGAATCCATGTTATGTTCTTCTTTTCTGTCCGTTTTGCTAGAAACAGATATGATGATCAGCGCTTCCACATAAACAGAACATATTTAGGGGAATCATTGGTAAAACAATAAATATAAAATATTGATAGGGAAAAAAATCAATCTTAAAAATAGTCGCAAAATAAATCACACGTACGTGAATCACACACACACACCCACCCCTAATTGTTGCATTTACAACCAGCACCTTGCAACTTTGTGGAGCAAGCTGTCCAAATATTACTCAACCAGGTTCACCTGTGCTCAGCCTACGACAAAGCTCTCTCTTGTGGGGCTTCCAGCTGGCCTCACACTCAGCTGGCTTTAGACCACTTCCCTCTCACGAACCTGCCATCTACCGGAGAGGCCTTCACTACTCTCCTCACCGCCTTGCCAACTGCCAGAAGTACCCTGGTTCAGGCACCTCACTGTGTCCAAGTTGTCAGTGGAGATAGATTTATGTGCTCATTGAATAATAATACAATAATCCACTAAGTGTCAGCCAAATCTGCCATATGCGTCTATTATTAGCCTTTTATCTCGGTCACTGTCGCATCTTTCCAGGCTTCCATCGTTCACTCCTTCATGAAATTTATATATGCATGCATTAATAGTATCCTTAATATTTCAGTGGATTTAGCCAAAAATAGAGTTTCCATTAGTGCCACGCGCTCATTGCATTTCCCCGCAGGAGTAAAAGGGCACGGAGTGGAAACAAAGTTGCTGTTGAAGCCAATGACTTTATTTCCCGAAATGTTGATGTTTTCTCTGTGCTAAACTACATCCATCATTGGTCATAAGACGCGAGCTTCTGCTTGTTAAAGTTCCACCCTGTCCTCCTGCCTGGCTGCACATTATTAGCCAAGCAACACCTGCCAGTTCTGAAAGCAACCTCTGATTTATTAAAGGTGATATTAGTCTGGCAGATGCAGTGAGCGGCGCTGCAGGAAGGCCGGGGTACAGACACAGATGATAATTGGGAGTCAGACATGCCTTCTTCAAATCAGATGTGAGAGGACAAAAGGTGGAGACCAATGTGATTAAAGCTTCATTAATTTGCTTTGCAAAGACGGTGACATCACAACTTGTTTGTCGAAGACTTCAAGAAACCCACTACAGGTCAATAACTCAGCCTTTAAATATAGCGTTTTCTCTACCATTATAAGGCTTTTAAGCTTGATTTATGGTTCTGCGGAGGCGCCACACAGAGCTTTCACCGTAGCCTACGTAAGTGACCTGATGTTTGTACTACGTTAGTGTGTGCGTCGAGCCGGCATGTGTGTGTGTGTGTGTGGGGAGTGTGTGATAGAGCGAGGGAGAAAGTGAGAGAGTGCCGGCGATTAGCTTCGCAGCGAGTGCCGAATCTAGAGTCATGGTGAGAGAAACGAAGAGTGTACCCTTTGCTTTCTTAGCCTGGCTCCGCCCTCCTATGTACTTCCGCTCAATCTTTAGCCAATCTTTACCGGTCCAATCAGCGAACAGAGGGAGTGGCTGAGAACCAGAGGACCAGGCTAGTGCTTTCTGACCACGGTGGGAAATCTGTAGCAGGAAAAGTTAACTCTCACCTTGATTTCATGTTGTCACTACCCGATGTGAGTCGAGTGCAGATGTGAGTTGCGCATGTGTCACTTTGCGACTTCACGCAGATCTGTTTTGCTGTTAGCCACAGAATAATGAGATACTGTAGGTACATTACATAGCAGTAATTTATTATTTAGCGTAAGGCATCACATTTTCACGGCATGATGCCTGATGTCAGTTCTAGATTAGAGGCTGAAGTAGCCTACCAGAACCTGCTAACGGGAGACTTCTGTAATGTCAATACAATAAAAATGGACCTACATAACGAAGTTCGTTCACTGCCGGCTACAAGTTAGCAATCAAACACAACAAAGGCTGTCACTTGAATGGAGTTTTGAGCTTGAACGTTAGCAATCAAACAATCATAGATAGCTAAAACGTTTGCCGGATCCGGATCCCTTGGCGTTATGCGCAACTACATATGCGCGACTGACATCTGCACTCGACTCACATCGGGTAGTGACATCAGAGAAGGAGAACCAGCAAATGAGTCTGGGGAAATGCAACGCTACCAAGCCACGGCCAAACGACGTGCGTCGCTGCGACGTGTAGTTACATTTATCGAGAGGTGCGCGTCAGGCTACGGCGTAGGGTCCGGCGTAGGTTTGTGTCTCCACGTACCTATGTACGTAGCAACGGTGTAGATTTTACGCCGAAGTATTAAATCAAGCTTTAGGCAGAGCAGCCAACCTAAGCCGAATGAATGTAACATCAATATGAGGGTTGTCGGCCCCCCAGTGGAAGTTCTGTCTTTAAGCTGTATGATTGTTATTTATTCATTATTTGCTCTATCAACGTTTTAGACACATATATGGGAATGATAATGGACCAAAATGATGTGAAATTGCTTTTTATTTTATTTTATATTAAAAAAAACTAACATTTTCTTAGGGTAAGATCCCATCTCCCCGCCAAATACGTGCACCTAAGTCTTCCACAAACACTGAAATACATTCATTACATATAGCATTCAGTCAACTATGTTTATGGGGACAACTGGATTATATGCAGTAGAAAATGACTAGTTCATATTTTCAGTAATCGTTAAATGAACCGAAGAGCCTCTACATATCTGCTAGGTGTGTAAGAAAAAATCGATACACTTGAGTATCGCGATATTTTATTTTGCAATACTGTATCGATTTTCAAAAAGACAATATCGATTCTGTTTTTCTTTTTTAAATGTTCAAAAATATTCATGTAAGACAGTGGTTCACGTTTATGTTGTGTTTAAAGCCCCTACTACTAGATGGCTATGCTGAGACGCACCACTAGTGTCTTTGCCTAACAGTGCCTAACAGTGCCTAACAGTGCCTAGCAGTGCCTAACAGTGCCTGACTTTTTGTTAGAAGCTAACAATGTAGCTATGGCTGAACTTGCCTACTTTAGCATATACAAATTAGCTCACTAAGAACCTGGGAACCACAATCCCAAACTGCCAGTTTGATTTTCTGTGTACTGAATTGTTTACCTTAAGTAAACTTCTTTGACTTTTATGAACATGATGTCTTTTTTAAATATTAGGTTTTCTAAAATTATACTTAAAAAAACCCAATATATCGCCTTACCGTATTGAAATATATTGCAATATATTGAATTGTGACCCATGTATCGTGATAAGCATCGTATCTCCAGATTCTTGCCAATACACAGCCCTAATATCTACCTCATCAGTTCAGTGTTTATCATGCCAGAAAAAAAGGTCTCATTATCCAGTTGTTAAGTTGAATGCATGATGGGAAATGGAGTCCGATGAAAGTCACCCAGTTCAGTGTGTGCCAGTGTAACCATTTTTTTGATGATTTTGTGTTTCCAAACATTGATATCGCATGTCTGTATTTGTACCTAATACTATTTCTTTCTGCAGCAGGTGTCACTAAAGCTGCTCAGCAAACACATTCAGTTTCACTTATTTCACAACTGTCAATCAACCACCATGCAGAAGAACACATGAAAAACATGTAACATGTTCTGCAATCTTTCAGGTCTACAGTATCACAATGTAGCCTATGCGCCCTTTTGGAGACAGTAGGGGGTCATTAGACAGTCATAACAGCCTGTGCGGAGATTGGCTATAACAGTTGTAACAACTGAAAACTATGAAAGAGTGTCGTAAAAAGAAAAACAATGCATTCACACACAAAAACGCACCCAGTGAGGACAGATCACTCAACTTAATTCCACAAACATGACACATCGATTGTGACAGTTAACTCAGATTATATCAAGATAATCCGATAAAGTGCGCACAAACACGTACCTTACCTCCACGACAGCCTTTTTTTTTTATTTCTTTTTTCTTTTTTAAATCCTTGGACAGTGTTGGGAGCGTCAGAAGCTCTCGGTTAATCAGTTATTTCCATGGATGTTGACATAATGTCGTCTCTTCACTGTTGGACTTTACGGATTCATACAAGTCTCTAAAGTAACTTTGAGCGGCCGTGGGAGGCGGACCGATGGCACACATCGGCCTCCTGTCCTGGGGTAGGCTACTCCGACAGCGAACCGCAACGCAACGCGCCGGACGTTTTTTTTTAAAATCGTGAATGTTGTAATAATAACTCGTGGGATAGTTTCCTCTTGAATTAAGACGTACTGTCAGTGTTCATAGAAGAGTTCAAAGCTGTAATCCGTCTGACACGGAGTGGGCGGAGCTGCGCGGAGCTGCACACTGCAAAAAATACTCCATCTGAGCGTTTGGTTTGGACCGACCGCAGGGCCAACTCGTGTGTACTTTTTTACAGCGTGCGTGGTGTCTCTGTCGCAGGTAAATGGACCTGCAGTTGTCCTTCTGCAGGTGGACATGGTCGTAACGCTGTTTGTAGTTTTTTTCTGCAATGAATGATCATGATCATGATAATGATACTACTCGAGTAGTATCATTAAGCACAACAAAAATATGTCAATGCCACGTTCTAACAATGCACACTTTATAAAGGGTTTATATAGTACAGGCCAAAAGTTTGGACACACCTCATTCAATGCGTTTCCTTTTTATTTTCATGACTATTTACATTGTAGATTATCACTGAAGGCATCAAAACTATGAATGAACACATATGGAATTATGTACTTAACAAAAAAAGTGTGAAATAACTGAAAACATGTCTTATATTTTAGATTCCTCAAAGTAGCCACCCTTTGTTTTTTTATTAATAAGGGGGAAAAATCCCACTAATTAACCCTGACAAAGCACACCTGTGAAGTGAAAACCATTTCAGGTGACTACCTCATGAAGCTCATTGAGAGAACACCAAGGGTTTGCAGAGTTATCAAAAAAAGCAAAGGGTGGCTACTTTGAGGAATCTAAAATATAAGACATGTTTTCAGTTATTTCACACTTTTCTGTTAAGTACATAATTCCATATGTGTTCATTCATAGTTTTGATGCCTTCAGTGAGAATCTACAATGTAAATGGTCATGAAAATAAAGAAACACATTGAATGAGAAGGTGTGTCCAAACTTTTGGCCTGTACTGTAAATGATAACTATAGGTTTTATTCATTACGAATGAATGGCTAATGAATGATCATTAAATCATTAATTTGCTGAAACTCGGCTTTAAATGTACATTCTTTACATTCCAGCTATCCTCTCCTTTTGGACTCTTCAGGATGTCTTCAACATGTTTTAGGCCAAGGACCCCTTAGCTGAAAGAGAGACAGAGTCTCATATATACTATATACTACATATTGTATGAAATTGAGTTGCGTATTAAACTAGGCCTACAATAATATGTAGGGTGGCCTTTTTGTGATGCATACAACACTAAGCTATTAAAATATACAGTATATTGACATTCACATATTTATACATCATGTTTTAATGTTAAAGATAGATGTTTCACAGTAAATCCTTAAGCCTAAAGGCCATTTTATACCTCTGCGTCTACGCCGGACTCTACGCTGTAGCCTGACGTGCACCTCTCGAAAAATGTAACTACATGTCGTGGCAACGCACCCCTCGGTCGTGTCTTGGTAGCGTTGCATTTCCCCCGACTCATTTCCTGGTTCTCCTTCTCGGAGAACCAGGAACCAGTCTTCAACAACATGAGATCAAGGAGAGGGTTAACTTTTCCTGCTCCAGATTTCCCACCGTGGTCAGAAAGAACAGGGGAGACACTTTGTTTCTCTTACTAGGACTCTAGAGTCACTACTCCCTCCGAAGATAATCACCCTCACTCTCTCACTTCTCCCTCGCTAACACACTCCCCCCTACACACACACGGTGGCTTGACGCACACACCAGCGCACACCAGGCCACTTACGTAGGCTACGGCGAAAGCTCTGCGTGGAGCCTCCGCAGAACGCAATGTTTTGTTTCACTATGGCCACGCCGAGACCCGCCCTTCAATAGCTACTATTGGCCAGGCGTCCATGCTTACGCAAGGTAACGTAACCTGATTTGTTCAGGTCCTATCCCCTGACCAATCGGCTATCCTAACCTTAACCACTCGAGGTCAAATGCCTAACCCCAACCAATCGACCACTATGGCCACGCCAAGTGGGTCTTGGCGTGGCCATAGTGGGATTCGTAATTTTGCCCGCAGAACCATAAAAAGGCCCTAACTGTATCTGTGGATGGCGACCTTAGTGGCTACCTTACCTACAGGCCAATAAGCCTGTCATCAACGTTAAACGATTTATCTTTGCTAATAATATGTTGGACTCATGTTTATGTATATTTGCTTACATATTAACCCCCAGTGCATTGCCTCTGAGGACCCCCTCAGAGTCCTGGACCCCCTGTTGAAGATCTCGGGGCTATATCATTAAAGTAACTCTGCACACTACTGCATTCTTACTGTCCGAAAAGCCATTGCGCCTTAACATAATTTCACGTTTAAAAGCGGTTTGTCTTCTTTATCTAATGTAAATTGTACTTGTTTCAATGTACTCTTCTTTCTCTCTTTCTGATGTTGACATTGACCGTAGTGTGTCTGTACAATTTTGTCTTTCCTATTACTTTAATGTCTTTGTTTAGGTTCTTGTTACTCACTTGTGTCGGTGTTGTATGGTAGGACCCCCCCTCGGAGACGAGATGGTTTATCTCAAGGGGTTTATCCTGATGAGTAAACGTGTACAACAGTAAATCCCTCTGTTTGGCATATGGCCACTTACCCTCTGGAAAAAGAGCTGCAGGGCATCCGGTATAAAACCCACGTACTAATGACTGAGTAAGCATTTATTAACGGATAACCAACATTAATAATTAAATTGCTACAAAAATAGAGAGGACGGACACCAGCCAAAGGAATTTATCACAACCTGCCAACCCCAAACGTGTTCTTATTAATGACTTATAACTCCTCCACAAATCATTAGTAAATGGTTTATTAATAATTACTGACACCTTCCAGTTCCAATGCACACATCCTTATAAAGGGTACCATATATATATATATTTTATCATTTAATTTTTTCTGTTGAAGGTATCAAATTCAAAAGCTATTGATTTGTTTAAAATAATCCCGCTGCAAAAAAAATAAATAAAAAAAGTCAATTTGTACAGGTTGATGGCTCACTTTGAATCAATGCTATTCTTAAATAAAGTGAAGAACTCATTTGTAAATGTATTCTAAACACAGCTTCCTTTCCTTCAGGAACATTGTAGAAATAAGATAGGATTTTCTTTCTAGAGACACGGTCTACTTGTATCAAACAGTATGGACATGTGACAGTTTTCCAATCCCCATACCATATTCTTGTTCGGTATTTTCACAAGATTTTAAGACTCACTTGATAAAATGTATGGTTAATGCAGCGTGAGGAAACATCACTGCAAACATAGGGGGCATCGAAATTCAGTTTCAGTCCTTTCTGCAGACATAAATGTTACGCAGTCAATTTGACATTACGGATATTAAAATTGCAGGCGGATAAGACAGCTGAAACAGAGGGGAGAGATGTAGACAGGAGAGAAGAGAAGTGACGTATGAGAAGTTATCTGGAGGAGATCTGAGATTTGTCCCTCTTCCTGTTGGCTGTCTCCAGCCTTGTTTGTCCCATTTTGGACATGATACTCGATACAGTGTCTCGTGTGCTGGAGTTGAGAGGGGTGAAATCAAGTGCCAGTTTCAAGTGTGGCTGGATATTTCAGGAAGGAGAGATCAAAGGGGGATAAGAGAGAAATAATTTAATTAAACTTCTCTGTGGGTGGGGGGCGGGGGATGCTGAAGTCGCCATGGAGGGTCGGCATTGGCCCCATCTCTAGGAAATGTTAGTGTTTCCTGGAATGTCCCAAGCCGAACTACAAGGGCGGAGGTGAAGAGGTTTTGGATGGGCTTTATGGAGTCGCACACTATGATGGAGAGTTTCCACGGAGCAGACAACAGCTATGAACGCTTTTCAAAGGCCTATAGGTGGTCAGAAAAAGGCTCTCATATTTATCATATTTAGGCATTTTGATTGGTTGTTGTAATAATTAACACTTGGTTGTACTTCCCAGTACAAGACCCATAGAGGCCTTGCATTACCACATAGGGGGTATGCATTTATTCACAGGGGGGATGGGGGTTACAACCATCCCAATAATCAAAACTGTCCAGAAAAATTCACCACAATGCAGGAATTTAAGTGTTTGATATGCTCAAAACTTTAAGCATATCAACCCCCAATGTTGAACCCAAAGTTACGCCCTTGCATGACCAAAACCTGGCACAAAGGTAGAGCAGATGAGTAAGGTCTTGTAAGAGATCTATTCCAGGCCCAGCAGTCAGAGATTAACCCCTGGCCTGGGCTCATTACGTCAGATCCATTTAATCCCACACTATTTAGCAGTGGCAGGGAGACGGTCCCTCAACTAGAACTTCTCTAACAGGTGAAATGCATGCTGGTGTTGAGAATTTACGTGTTTCAGAATCTCTGAAGAAGGAGAGGCTGGGGTCCAAATGGAGGGTTAACACAAAGATTTATTAATAAAAATGATAAGTCAAAATACAGAGAATTACGCTGCAGCGGGCCTTGAAAATAGTTGCTTAACCCTAAAGTTCCCACATCTATTTCGCCCCGAACCCCTGTCGGCCCCCTGCTTTATTCCTCCAATCCCAGGAGCGGTTACTTTTCTCCTTCGTGAGTAAGAGCCTTCCTCATAGGCTCTTTGTTGGCATGGTGACAGGTTGGACGCATCTTGTTGGTTTCTTCGCTGTCCAATTAGGAAGGACATGCTCTAAACTCTGCCCCCTAGGGGTCATTTGCACCCACAGATCAATAGGTTCTATCATGCAGATGTTAAGTCTTACAAGTTTACATGAATTAAAATTCTATTGTCCTAACCCAGACTAAGGCACCAGGAGGTTGGAGACTGAAGGAAGCAGAAGGTTATTTCCTGCTGTGTAGCAGAAGGTTTCTCTTTATAAGATATGATAATAGTTGGTTTTAATCTAATCTATCTGCAAGAGACAGGAAGAGAGGGGGAAAGGAAGGGTCTGTCTTTGACTATTGTTTACAGAGACAAAAGGTGGTGACTGTGATAACCAAATCAGTCTCGACATCAGCAGTTATATAGATTCATTCCTATTTTCATAACCCGGTTGCAGCATACAATTTATTACTTAAAGCATAAAACATACATGGTTATTAAAATCAGCACTGTGACAACTTTATTTTACTCAACACTGGTCCTGTGGTTTGTTAGTGGGAAAAACACATGCATACACGAATGAATTGAAATGAATTGAAATGTGTAGCCTACTTGCAATTCAACTCACCACAGTGTTGCTAAGGTAATTTCATTGCTTGGTGTAAATCAAGTATGATGATGATGATAGTGAAGGTGGCCGTGGTGGTGATAGTATGATTGTGATGTGTTGTACAGCGGGCAGTGTGCAATTTTGTTGGCCAGTGGCAGTCTCTCCATGCAACATGAGCATGTCCATGCAGAGTGATGCAACAGCCTGTGTATTTTATGTATATGTGTATGTATGTATGCACTATGTCGTGTTGAATTCATTAAACAGCAGATAGTGTTTGTTTGTCCAAGACAAATTTCCTTCGGGATAATAAAAATCTATCTTATCTTAGTAACAGTAACCTAGTAGTAGCACCAGTACCAACAGCAGTAAAAAGACAATGCTCTTTTGCTTCCTGTTTTTATGTCAGCTTTTTGTCGACTTCTAGTGGTCGTAGGAAGTACTACCAGTGCTCAGACAGTCAGTATG